>NW_020955296.1:244544-273320 GCF_003031625.1 Empidonax traillii | reverse complement strand
TATTATATTTCTGCTGCTAGTTGGCACTCAACTGTCACTATCTCATCAGCATAAAGGGATGCTGTCAACTTGACAAATTGTGTCTTCCTTGGAGGGGGGGGGGGGAACCCATACCTATTATTGTTCCAAACGAGGCTTTACAAGAACAGTAACTAGAAGAGAGTAAGGATGCAAACGGCTGCCTCTGTTCAGTGTATTTACTTGGCATATTTGACAGCACTCTGTGGTGTGTCAGTGTTGCTAGTGTGCATTAGCACTTCCCCTCCCAGGCTGGCAAGACGATGCCTCCTGGGAGGTGGGAGTGTAGAGGGGTCAGGGAGGAGAGGGAATGCTTTCATCCCAAGCCTTGTATTAGCAGCAGCAGCAAAAGTAAGTGGAAAAGCAACAAGAGGATTTGTATATACATTGCACAGGATGCCTTTGTGGTTGGTGCACTGTTTTAAACTGATTTCTGCCATGCTTGGGAAAGAAGGAACTCTCCCTCACCCCATCTTACTTCCTTCCCCAGAAGTGATTTTTACAGTGTCCTGCTCATTGCCGTTTAAAGACAAATCTATGCAAAACTTAAATTGTCTGAGATAGGCTGCTTTGGAAACATTCCAAATTGTCAGCATCCCTTTAAGCCCAACACTGTTCTTTTCCTTGTTTTCCCTTCTGTGTGCCAAAGCTGTCCTCAGAGGACATTGCATCTAAACTGGCAAACAAAAGGAAGAGTTCCTACTTCTTTGTGATTAAAATGACTGGCACATTGCAGAAAACCCTCTGCTACTTCCATCTCTGCAAGCTTTGCCTAAAATGTGCTGAGCTGCCTCAGCCCACAGATAGGTGAGCACTTTAGAGACTTTTTACTAACCAGTAAATAATATCGCCCTTCTTTGGTTCTGTTTGAACTATGGTGGACACTCATTTGCTCCCAGATTCTTAGGAGCACAGCCCAGACTACTGGTTCCTGACGAGAAACTGGTGAGGGAATAGAAATAGGAGACCAAGCTCGCCATCTCCTGGGGAAAAGGCATTTACACTTTCAGAAATGTTTTATTTCATTCCTTCTTTTCATTCTCACTTTTCTTTCATTCACATGTGCCGCAGCGTGTTGGCAGGAGATAGTTGGGTGCTGTTCTGTGTCGAGCCATGCCGAGCCAGGCAGATCCGGGCCAGGCAGAACCCCTTTCCATCCCTTCCTGTCCCTCCTCCATCATCATCCTTCCTCCAGCTCTGCTAGGTTTTCAAGATCTTGGGGAAGAGTTTGGGTCTGGTTTTTCAGAGGGGGTGAGAGGAGCCCCAAGATGCCCCAAACCAATGAAGTTTTAAAAGCAGATTTACACAGCAAACTTAGTTGTTATCACTGCCTCTCCTTTCATGATGTCTCTTAAATACGCTTGAGAAAGTTTAAAAAAAAAATTGTGCCATGTTAAAAAAAAAATCCTAAATGTGAGTAGAGTCTGTCCCAGTTTAGCAGTCTGGAAATATTCAGCTAACAGGTTAACTTATACCAAATTCTCTCAAAGACAGTGACATCTAGGCTTGAGTGTTTTAGCAAACCAGGATAATGCTGAATCTAAGCTAATTTTTTTTTTCTCTGTGGAAGATTAGGCTGGATATTTGGAAAAGCTTCTTCCCAAAGAGGGCAGTTGACCACTGGAACAGGCTCCCCAGGGAAGTGGCAGCACCAAGCCTGACAGAGTTTGGACAACATTTTCAGGCACATGGTGGAATTGTTGGGGCTCTCCTGTGCAGGGCCAGGAGCTGGACTTCATCACTGTGAGTCCCTTCCAACTTGGGATATTATGTTGGGATACTCTTTTTGGCTTGCCATGCCAGCTCTGACCCTGCTGTGGTCCCTCTTCTTCCTGTAACACTCGGTACAACATGACAGTGAATTATGTGGGTACAGGGTGGGTACACAGTGCTGGTATTTTTGTCGTACACTTTACACAGACTTCAGCAGCAATATTGTCAGTGACAAAACTCATAGGCCTTAATAACTCCAGGAAAGAGGTTGGTAGAGTGTTGAACAGCAACAGTCAGGTTCTTAATGTGATTAAAAGGGCAAGGACCGTTTGGCTACTGCCACATATGTCCTGTGGAGTTTAGGGGCGTTATAAAGGGTATAGCAGATGATGTAGTTACTGTCTAGTCACAGTATGACACTTCAGTTTTCACAGATAGTTATATGTCACTTCAAAAACTGATCCTTACAGTGAGGCTTCTAAGGATATCTACAAATTTTTGGGGGTAATTAAAAAAATTCAGGACTTTTTGCCATTCTCATCAGCTTTGCCACAAAAGTGTCCCTGCTGTAGTTTCTGAGGTTTAATTCACTGCTGTTTGTAGCGCAACAGCAGCACCTTCAAACTACTGGGGCCAGATGATGTGAACCAAGAGAGCTGATGAAAACACTGGGAAGGGTTGCCAAATACTGATGGTGGGTAAGCCAAGGTCTTGCACCCAGGGCTGTGTTAGTGCAGTGATATTCCTCATTTGGTTACTGGAAAGTGGTAAACCAACTGGAGATTAAATTACGTAACGTTAACCAAGTTACACCTTGGAGAAGCCAGTTATTTGATAAGCAAGGCCCAAATGTCACAAGCATCATTAACCTCTTCCATTAATAGCAGAGCAAAAAATCAGCAACTACCTGCACAACATCTCTGCAGGGGTGAGGAGTATATGATAGTTGGTGTAATTACTGTGTCATGGAGTAAAGCTCCTGCTGAAGGGGTCAGAAAGTTAGAAAGAGTCTGGGGAGGTGGGATTCCTCAACTGCAAGTGCTGCCACTCTACAGCTTAGTGAAAAGAACTTCTGAATTTATTAAACTGGCAAGTTTTGTAGGGGTTATTACGACTCAGAACAAGTAGTTATAAAGCAGCTGAAGAAATTACACCACTAGGTAGGTAGTTCCTAGTACCAAAAACTGAGATTAAGGTGGACTGTTGTGATTTTTAAGCAAGACGTTCATTTTAGCAAGAGACCTATCCCAGATTTGTTACCAAAAAAAGCCTTTTTCAATCCTGATCTGGGCAGGTGGTTCAATCTATACCATTAAATAAACTCTGTTATCGCCAGTGAAAATTAGATACCAAAAAAATGGAAACTAAACTTTTTTAACTTGGGTCAAAACAATTCTAAGCCATATTACCATTAATGAAATACATTGTTTTAAGTGAAACAGTAAGACCTCAGTTATAAACAAAACCTTTGTATAGATGGCAGTTTTGAAAGAGCTTGAATATGTAATTTTCACATATTAAACCCAAAACTTAAATACAGAGTAGTTATCATACCTTTACCAAATCATCGTGAGGACTTGTAAAGTCCTCCACTGTTTTAAATTGATGTTTAAAGATCATTAATTGAAGTCAAAGCTAGAAATCTTAAAGCATTTTATTCCGAAGTTTTTCTTGTTCTCAATCACGTCTGTACAATATTTAGTCTAAGCACCCCAAAGTACACATTTTCTTGCAATAAAAGGAAGCATTGTTTGTATTGGTTTGAGTAATACCAAGCTTTAATGTTTTTAATGCTTTTTCAACAATCAGATCCAATATAACGTGTGAATTGTGAAATTACAATTTGACTTTAACTTGCATACTTATGCTTTACACATAAATTTATCATTGTTTTGGTTACCGTAACTGGATTATCACTTGATAATAGTGTACATATGGAAGATGAATTTTCTATTTCTCAAATACTGGAATAAGGATGAAGTTTTTGAGCTCCGCTTCACCATGAAGGCTTGTGGTTTCCTAGGAGAAGTTAACTCAGTTGATTCACATAATATGAGAGTTTGTTCTTTAGTAACGTCCTTGGGCAATTCTTCTCCAGAAATGAACACTTGAGGTGGTAACCCTGTTCAAGGGAGATGCAAACTGTTACGTGCAGAATGGCAGCTACGATTCTGAAAGGCACAGTATGTAGAGATTACCAGGCTTAGCCATCAGAAGTGGAGAGGGATTTCACTGCTTCATGAGTATGAGGGAAAAATGGAAAGGTAAGAAAGAAGTAAACAAAAGAGGACGGTGCTGGCAAAGTAACAAGCTGATAACAGAGAAGAGATAAGTACATTTAGGCTAGCCCTACCAAATAGCAACGATATGTGGAGGGAGGGTGAAAATCTAACTGATTTTGAGGGAGCAGCAGTTTTATGATAGATCACATATGATTGCCTGCAGTAGCAGGCCTATTATTGTGTAGCAGTCTCCATAAAAAGGACTTTAATGTGAAGTACTCCTGCTGGCTGAGTAATAACAGTCCTCTCTTGTTTTATGTACCTTTTTTTGAACAGTCTCAGCTCTTCTGGCTAAGGAGATAAGAGCCAATAATAAAATGCCTAACAATTTAGGCAAAGATTGAAGGCAACCTGTCACAGTGTCCTAAATCTTGGGCTAGAAAATACCAGCACCTTATTGCAGAATGACTTGAGATATACCCCTTGAAGTCATCATGTTTGTCATGTCTCTGATCCAGTGGGCACATCCCTTTATTAAGGTTCAACAAGCAACTTTTAGCTACATGCACATAGCTCCACTCCAACACTGGAAAAGCCTTCTCAGTTTTATGTCTTTCCTTTCTTTACAACTATTCTATAGTTGTATAATGGTTTTACATTAGAACTCTAAGCAACTATCACTTCTTCAATCCATTAGACACTACTTTTTGGCTATAACTTCAGTATTTACCTCAAGGACTTCCTCTGTGTGTTAGCTTCCTCAGCTCCTCCAGCACTACAGTACTTCATCCTGCATTATTTACCTCCTCAGTGATTCTTACTTTCTAAAACAGTACTCTATAAACTACTGGAGTTTTTTTTAAGGCTATGCTGCAGAGGCAACAAAACTTCCTCAAACTGAAGTAGTCTGTTACAGATGTTTTTCACAGCTTGAATCTTACAGAACATATTCTTAAACATCCATTTTCTCCTTTCAGATTCCCCTATTAGACATGAAATATACTAGTTTGCCTTGATATCATACTAAGCTTTATAATCTTTGCTCAAAGTAGACATTACCAAGTGACTCCTCATACAGCTGATCCTGATGCACGAGCTGCACTACATCATTATCTCTTAAAGGCACAAGCTTCAGTTACACTTATACTCTAAGCCTGCACTCTGTGGGGATGCATAACATTAACTAACAAAGTTCTTGTAAGTTTATGCACACTTCTTGAATGATTTCATGTTTCCAAACACAACAGACAGTGTTTTGTGTCTTGAAGCAGACCCAAATGTTATATGATAGGTGGGACTTTGCCATAAACAAAACATTTGGATCCAGACTTCTAGTTTGGAGCACTAGAGGTCATCAGAAGAGTCTGAATTTTGTTGATTTTCTGCACTTAACACCTCCATACTCTCAATGCACATATATTTATAAACTTCTACGTCAGGGTCATCACCTTTAATATTGCACAGAGCTGGTGCACATGGAAAAAGGTGCCCTGAAGCTGTATTATAATGAAGAGAAGACAGTAAAATATGAATCAATCTGAACAGAAAACAAAAGATCCTTCTTCAGCAAGAAACATGCACGTCCATTAAACCAGCCTGGAAACTTGGCAACATCACAAAGAGGCTGAGGTAACCCAGGACATCTCTTCCAGACTGAAAAGGATTCACAAAATCAATTACCATTTCATTCTTTAATTAAATGAAGATTTACACCAACAACAGAACAGTTTCGAGAAGTATAGGCACATACTACCACAGAAGGGTTTCCTATAGCACAGACAATAGCCTTCAGTTACTTTCCCTGTCTGGTTTTTGTGCAGCAAAAGCAAAGCCCAGAGTCCAATAAACCCCAAAATGAATTATGTGAACTTCTTTTTTTCTTTTCAAACAGAAGGAGGAAATTAGTTCCTGCTGAAGATGTTCAGACTAGTCATTTTGCAAATGGTGCTACTAAGCTGATGAGAAGAGAATGTGCATAACTGCCCTATTTCAAAGCACTATCCTGTAATAACCATCTGCAGCACGGCTGTGCTTCATTGAGAGGCAGAGAGTGCTACATCTAGCACACACCTCAGTATATGCACATTCCAGAAAGAAGAACTCCTCTTCTAACACTGGAAGGCAGCCTGTTAACCAGTTTGAGCCTTTTAGATTCTCATTTCGGGGCAAAGGGATAGCACTTGTTTCACTGGCTGCAGCTATTTGCTCCTTCCACCTATGACCCTTGTGATTAAAGCCAGCTCTGAGCCCTCCAACTCTCTTCTGAAACGGTGAACAGCTTTTGTTCACCGTTTGTTGGTATCAGACCAAATGAATATTTAAGTGTTAGCTTTTCAAAAGCCATCTCATTAGTTCAATGAAGAAACTTCTTCAGTTTTGTTTTGTTAAAACAGACAACATGTTACACTGGACTGCAACTTATGAGAGCTGTAGGTAGAAAATACTTCCATTCCTTGCTGCTGGAATCCGTGCCATTGAGTTTTCATTTGTTTGCAACGGCAGAAAGTTGGTCCCGAATCCTTCCTAGACCTTCTAACATAGTGTCCAGGGTTTCTTTACTCAGTTCCACAGTCAGTGCAGAAACAACAGGATTATTTCCACATAGGGCAGCATCTTCTTGAATCTTAAAACAGAAATGCAGACATTAGTTGTATTAAAAATTCATTCACGTGTTTTTCCAGTACCACCACGAAAGTCAGTGTTTAATGAGCAGATTAAGAAAAATGCCTTAAATATGGAATCCAGCTCCATCCCCAAGGACCATGGCACATTTTCTAAGCTGTGTGTCCCACTAGTGAAGTGCACTCCAACTGACAGAGTACAAGTGAGCATCTGCTGCCATGAGTATAGAGAAATTTTGAAGACTCAAGGCAGGAAGCCACATCTGTATCAAAAGCATCTTAGCAGATACCACGTAGGATACTTAACTCCATCCCACACACAGAAATTAGATTTTTTTTTCCTCATCCTCTGAAACCCACTCATTCCACTTTTACTGGCTAGGGAGAGCCAAAACTCTGCAGAACATAAGCAATAAGTTTAGCTATACTCTCCAAATGTTAGAATGTAGCCAGTAAAGGAAGTTATTAGTAATCTAAAGTCATTTTCCAGCTAATGAAGTCAGCTAAACATGCTGATGAGTGTTTAGAATTAAAGGACGATGACTTCATAATTTATCTTTTCTTTTTGTCTAGAAAACAATGGTGATTAGGAACAAATATGCTGAATTCTCGCATCCTCATACCCAGAAAACTCTCCCTTGAAAGAAAAACTTCCATCAGAGGCCTCATTCCCAGGCTCTGTGGCGTTTCAAATATCATCTCTGAGAGAGTCTAATTGCCCACCAGGCCAAAGGCAAGCACCAGACGCCTGTCTGAACTGGTATGCACTACCACTGGCAAGGCAGGTGTCAGACTTGATTATTTTGGTCCTTTAGAGCCACTGGCATTACCTTTAACTGAAGCAGGCAAGTAGGGACTGCCATTCTTATGATGCTGTCTGAAGAGGTCTTGATGTCCACCCTCCAGTCCATGTCGACCAGCCGGGGCAGGGAGACTGAGGGATTAAAAAAATGGGTCTGTTAGGTTCAGCAGTATGTGATTATACCAGACCCTGCAGCCTGTGACCATGCGGACCACGTACATGCTGCTCCACTTCTGGCTCCAGAAGTGTACAACTTTAGTGCGACTATAGTGCTTCACACCATTTTTAATCTGAAATAAGGAGTCTCTGAAGGCCTTCTCATGACACTGGAAGGACAAAAGGGGTTCTCCCATCATTACATGCAACGACAGTACAGTGCAAGACAAGTATGGGTCAATTCACAAAGCAGCTGGGAGAGGGAGAGCAGTAAGATGTCCTCTCTACATCTTCATCCCCTGCCTTACTGCCTGCAACACTCAACAAGTATTTCATCAGGAGTTGCTCTAGGACCTGCATGCTTACTTCTCTCCTCTGAAACTGGTAAGAAACCATACAGGAAAGCTCTCAAAATGCAGCGGTACAAAACATGCTATTTCAAGTTACCCAGCCTGTGAACCAAAGCATCCTGCAGTACAGCAAATGTACTGCTAAACTGCAATTTTCACATGTCCTGCTAATTCATTACAAATATTTTAAATGTCATCCTTATTACACGCAGCCTAACAGAAAACATTTAACAGTCTGCTGTAATGCTGACATCAATAGCTCAGGGCTGGAAACCTCATGAGCCCTCCCAAGGAAATGAGGACAGGTCTAACTTGGCTGCTAAGGAAAGAGCTGTCTCACTAGGCAATTGCAGCCTGTCTGGATTCTGCCTATCATAGGATGTCTCATTTCCTCCCCAGAGGTTGATTGCTAGCCTTCCTACTGACTCCAGAGGCTCAGGTTGCTTCCTAATTGTGCTTTATTGCCTCACAGAACTTTTTCTCCCTCCTCCCGCTACCTCCCTGTGCAGACCTCCAGGGGGCAGTGCACAACTGGCTGCCATGCTCCTGCTTTTGGAACACATTCGAGTTCACAGTCGGTCAGGGCCAGCACTTGGCAGCATTTGCAACAGCATAAAATGCATCTGTTTAGCCTTGTATGTTAATTTACAAAGATTGATTGCTGGTGGCTTAGGAGGGGCAGGAAACCATTCACTTTTTTATGTTAAGACAGATCAATCTGTTGGAATGCCTGTCTTGGACCACTGCCTTGGTCCCCTATGTAGCGTATGTCAGATATTTCACGAACACAATACTAAACTAATCCATCAATTCCTACAAGACAATCTCATTTCAACACTGTTAAATATTCATCTAATGAATACAAAGACATGAGCATCTGAGCAGAGCTCCTGGGTGGTGCTCCAAGAGCCACACAGCCAGCCTTGCTTCTGCGTTATGAAGGCACAGCCAGTGTGTCATGCTCGCTCTCATCTCCTGCAAAACATGGCAGCATGAAGGATACAGGAGAAAGCATAATCTGTCTTGGTAACACTGTTTGGTGTAAGCAATTAGAGTGTGTTAGCATTAGGCAATAGTTTCTTACCTCTCCCTATTTATACTCCCCTAGAACTTTGAGGCATAATGTATTTCCAGGTCTTCCAAAACTGTTTAGCTGTTGGACATTAGCTCCTCTGCAGGTAAAGGGAAGGGGAAAGAGGATCCATGCAGACCTTGGAGTACTCTCATATATCAGCTCTCAGTTATAAGCCTCTAAGTGCTACAGTTGAAAAGAAAATCTCTTGGGGAAAAGAACAAGTGTGGTAGCTGCACAGAACATCTAACTGGGCTGTAACTCACTGGCCGTGTTTCTATTGTTAAAGCTGGCATTCCTTAATTACATCACTGTTTAGAAACGTGAAGAAAAAGCAGGTACAAAGATATGCAGTGTACCTACTGATGCATGGAAATGAAAGAATGCACAGGATTGACTGGATATGCAAGGATAAGGTATTCCCCAATATATACATATCCTTTGCAGTGCAGTTATTGCATACAAACATCCCTTGATGACCTGAATGGGGAAATCATAGTGCTTCAGTTTCAAAAGCTTTACAAATAATTGCTATATACTGCACCCTGCTAGGCAGCCAGACACTGAGCTTTAAATGGAACTGCTGGAGAACTAGAAACAATTTGGCACAGCCGCATAGATCTGAATACAAGGTTGTTGGCCTCTGCTAAGCTCTGCGATGCCACAATCTTACAGCTCCATCGAAGCCCAATAGGGATAACCCTGTGCTACATTACCATGCACTGTTCTACACTCGAAGCTCAAATGACCTCAAGAAACATCAATTCCATCAAGATGTGAACTACTACTTACTCTGACTTGCTTGTGCTTCATTCCTCCAAGCAGAGCTGTGAAAAAGTGGAGAAAAACAGTATCAACAGAGTTTTGAGGAAAAAAAAAAAAGAAAAAAAGGTAGGGCAAGCGCTTGGTGTGGTTTATCCCTGATAGAAGGGTCATCAGCAGTAAGCAGGGGACACAGACTGACTATGCTGAGTGCCAAAAAAAGGCTGTCACTTGTGGATAATATTAGGCAAACTGGTGACCAACTATGGGTTCTTCTGAAAGCGCAGCTCACTTATGGAATGTACCTTTCTCCTTGGATTTATCGAAGCAATGGGCTCCCCCCCAGGCACTGGGATGTACAAGGATGGAGATCCGCCCTCTTCTGCCACCATCTCACACATGCTCTATAACATACAGTGCCTCCACACCTGAGCCAAGGTGGCAAGTGGATGGGCATCTGGATACTACCTGGATTTTCTACAGCTGAAATCTAGCCCTCTAAGCTTTATTGTCATCTGTAGCATTTTTCCATCACACAGGTGAGCTGTTAGGATAAAACGGCCTTTGCATTACAGGAATGAGGCCCATATCCATTTCAAAATTCATGGGAAAACCCTGTGTGTGCCATTCCACCCAGATGACATATTTCATTCAACTCTGCTCATCCCAACCTGAGTGATTACACCTAAGGGACACACGAAATTCACAGAAACAAGCCTTTGCACGTTGCCAACTACCCACATATCAAACCACATACAAGGCTTTAACTCTCCAGCTGAAAGGAAATGGCAGGTGGGTAGCACTCACATATTCTCCAATATTATCTTAGTCAAAAGGTTTTTCAGATTTTGGTGGAAGTTTTCCGGGAAAAGAGAGAGGATATCTTCTGCCCTCGTCAAGCCGCAGTACACGACATGCCTGGTGAGGTTGTGCAAAGCAGATACCAGCTGTCAGAAAGGAAGAGGAGAAAGGACTCTGCTGCGTTTAAAAGCATCACATACAGCACGGGACAGGCCTTCAGCAGCCAGGGGAGAGACAGCTTCTGCTGCGGGACCGACACCGCCAGGGCCTCGCTCATCCAAGCACGGCCTGGCAGCCTTAGCAGGAGAGGAGCCGAGGTCCCCGCTGCTCTCTGGTTCGCAGCCTCAGCCAGTTCCCTTCCGCCGCCCTGTGCGGCCCCTCGGGGCCGTGCCCCGGGACAAGGGTCGCTGTTACCGAGCTCTTCCCGCTACAGCAGCGGCCGCGGAGCCCGCACCTCCCCGAGGGCTGGGCCACCGCTGCGGGCCCTTCCCGGCTCCTTTCGCCTTAGCACCGCTCCCGGCGGCTCTGCCTCCCTGCCTGCCTCCCTGCCTCCCTCCCGCGGCTGCCCCGCCCGGCCCTACCTGCTCCGCTTCTTCGGGGCCGGCGGCGAGCCCGGGGCAGGCGCGCTGGGCCAGCGGTCCGAGCGCGGCGGGCGGGCTGGAGAAACACTCCTGGCACAGCTGCCGCACGGCGTCCTTGGACGGCGCCTGGCGGGGAGCAAAGCGTGGAGCGCTCAGCCACGGCAGCCCCCGCGGCCGGGCTGGGCGCCCCGTCCCCCCGCGGCCCGGGGCCCGCTCACCTTCAGCAGGCTCTGCAGCGCCGCGAACTCCGCGTCCCGCAGCGCCGCCATGTTGGCGGGTCAGCTGGTCCGCGCCCCGCCCGCCGCCATGGCGGCGCCCTCAGCGGGGCGGGGTGGGCCGGGCCGGGCCGGGCCGGGCCGGGTGTGCGGCCTCAGGGACCGGGGCGAGCTCTGGCTATCCGGCCACGTCCCCTCCGCTCTACTTCTGTTTTTTGTTACCAGTGCAAATCTTTTCCTTGGATGTAGAATTTACTTGTAAACGCGCCATTTCCAGCCAGCAGGAACTGAAGGCAAAGGATTTATCATGACACTACTGCAGTGATACGGGCCGTTGTCTTAGCAAACTGCATTTTTCACTTAGTAAAGGATTAAAATAAATCCTGTTTCTCAGAGAGTCTTCTCTTTGTCTTGTGTGGTTCCCAGCAGATCTGGTCCCAGAGCATTGGTAATTTACGATCTTTCCCCATTAGGGCCTCTGTTGCAGCATCCCCATCCTCATTTCCATCTGCCTAGGTTTGTTACACAGTGAGAAATGCAAACATGTAAATGCTTCTTGCATTGGGCTCCCCAAGCTTGGCAGGGAAAAGGGCTTACTCAGAGCAACTGATTTCCTGATACGCATTGGGACAGACCAGAAGGTGAAGGCAAGAATGGTGAGATCATAATTTTTTGTTTCCAAATTGAAATGTTTGCAGTTAGTGGGTTAAACAATAGCATCCCAAAGGAAAAAAAAAACCCATGGGGAAATGATTAGAGGTCAAGGTTTATGAGCTAGAAAACTTGAATCATGTTCTCTTGACCCTGCTTCAGTTTTCAGATGAATCAAGGTAGGTCGCTTTTGTCATGAGTGACAGGAAGGTAATGGAACTCACTGTATAATATAACGTCCTGCATTAATAAGCGTGGGCATTTATTAACCTCAATAGTAAGCCTAGAGGTTTTGAAAAGATAAACAGAATGAAGGCACTGTGAAAAAGCAACACAATATGAGCAAGTGTGCCTAAAGGAAACTTGGGGATTGCTCACAGGATATCACTTACTATTGTAATTGTATTATTGACCTCTTATAATCTGCCTGCTTGTCTTTTTCCCAAACCAATAAAACTGGCATTTTCTACAGTGAGAGGTAAGCAGAATTTTTCTAAGGAGTAAAACTTCTGAAATGCTGTATCTAACTGAGGAATAGGAACACTCATATTTTTCAGAGCTTTTCTAAAGCAATGGCTTTACAAACTTTACTAAAATCAGATTGATCCATACCTAGTGTACTAGGTTTGCATGGCAAGGTTCTGGTACTGGGGGGTGCTACAGAGGTGGCTTCTGTGAGAAGTTGCTGAAAGCTTCCCCCACCCCCAACAGAGCCAACACCAGCTGGCTCCGAGACAAACCCACCGGTGGCCAAGGCCAAGTCCATCAGTGAGGGCTGTAGTGCCTCTGGGATAACATACTTAAGAAGGAAAAAAAAAAAAGTTATTGCACAGATGTAGTTGCAGCCAGAGAAGAGAGGAGTGAGAATATGTGAGAGAAACAGCCCTGCAGGCACCAAAGTCAGTGGAGAAAAAGGGGGAGGAGGCGCTTCAAAGCACCGGAGCAGAGGTTCCCCTGCAGCCCGTGGTGCAGACCATGGCGAGGCAGCTGTGCCCCTGCAGCCCATGGAGGCCAACAGATGCAGAGATCCACCTACTGCCCATGGAGGAGACCCACACCAGAGCAGTGGGATGCCCAAAGGAGGCTGTGACCCTGTGGGAAGCCCATGCTGGAGCACGTTTGCTGGCAGGACTTGTCACCCTGTGGGGAGCCACACTGAATGTTTCTTAAGGATTGCACTCCGTGAAGGGACACACGCTGGAGCAGTTCATGAAGAACTGCAGCCTGTGGGAAAGACTCACGCTGGAGAAGTCCGTGGAGGATTGCCTCCTGTGTGAGGGATCCCACACGGGAGCAGGGGAAGGAATCCTTCCCCTGAGGGGGAACAGCAGCAGAAACGTGATGAACAGACCATAACCCTCATTCCCACTCCCTGCACCACTGGTGGGGCAGAGGTAGAGAATTGGGAATAAAGTTAAGTCCAGGATGGAAGGAGGGCTGTGGGGAACATGTTTTTAAGATTTGTTTTGCTTCTCTTCCTGCTCTGGTTTCGACTGGTAATAAATTCAGTTAATTTCCCTAAGTGAAGTCTGTTTTGCGCATGATGGTAATCGGTGAATGATCTCAACTCATGAGCCTTTTGGGGGTGACAGAGAAGCTTTGGTGGCCGTCTGACATCCAGCCAAGTACTTAACCCACATCTGGGTTAAGTACTTAATTGTACAGAATAACTTTGTCAGACAAGTAGGTGGAGAGATGCAAAGAGTGGGGGTGTCATACACTCAGAACAAAGATGCTGCCTACTGGTAAGAACCGCTGGCATCCTACTGAATTCCTTCTCCAGTCCGCCTCCTATTGTTGCAATATCCTCGCTCTGGGAGCCTTATAATCATGAAGAAATAATGACAGGTTTGATTTAATATCAAATTGGAAATGCTGTTTGTAGCTTATGGTCAGAAGCCAACAAAAGTGTTTAGTAAAATGCTTTGTCTGAGGGTGGTTAGACCTCTTCATTCTCCTTTCTTCTCCTTTTTTTTTTTTTCTTTTTTCTGTTTTCTTCCTCCCTTCCACCCTCCTCTCTCTCCTTTCTTCCTTTCTTCCTTCCCTCCCTCTTTCCCTCCTACCACTGTAATGATAGGACAATTACTAAGTAAATTTAGGTTACATATTAGAAAGAAATTTTTACTGTGAAGGTGGCAAGACACTGGAACAGGTTGCCTGGGGAAGTTGTGGATGCCCTAACCCTGTCAGTGTTCAAAGCCAGGTTGAGCAACCTGGTTTAGTGGGAAATGTCCCTGCCCACAGCTGGGTGGGTTGGGACTAGATGATCTTTGAGGTCCATTCCAACTAGTTAACATTCTAAGATTCTGTGATTCTATGGTTCTATGGTAGGGATTCTATTACAGGGAGCTGGGTGAGCGAGCAGTCTCCAAACTATGATACTCTTAAATACCCTTGATAATTTTCTGAATTCAGGGTCTCCTGGACATGGGGATGTGGGTGTGTGAGAATATATGTACGGGTGTATGCTGTCTGCTGTTCTTGTTTGTGATCTCTGTTCCCAGGGATGTAAAAAACCCTTGAGAACTGGTGAGGGGAGAGAGGATTAGGGATCCTGGCTGGGAATCACGAGTGAGAAAAGAGGCAAGGCAACAAGGGTTGACTTTCTAGAGTTAGGTAGAGGGTTTCTGATGGGAGTGGAGGACCTCCTGGGCCTTGCAGAAGGAAAATAGTTCTTCATTTGCCTTTTCGCTTGAAATAACAAATTTTCCTAGTGTTCTATATCTACTGGTACTTGGCAAGTCATAGCCAGGGGTAATTCCCTTGTTGTCAGGTATATACACAGCTCTCTGCTGGACTCTGAGGGATTTATGCATTCCCCTACCTGGAAAATATCAGGAGTAAGTTACCTGTGTGCCTTTGTTTTTTCTGATGGAGATGGACTGACAATTATTTTTTATTAAAAAAAAGGAAAAAAAACGAAAGGGAGGTACATGAGGCATGGAAAGAACTGTCTGCATTTCACATACAAAGTATTTATTTTCAACTGAAGTCAGCTATCATGACAAAATAAATTACATTTATTGTATTACATTTTTGCCACAAGGCAAAAATTAAGAGTTGGAAAGCTGAGTGAAAGAATTTCAGTAAGTCAGTGTACAATACACTCAGTGCTTTTATACGTAGCTGCATAACTCCAGTGACAGATAAATACTTAGCAAAAATGTTTTTTTAGTTATAGTCCATCAACTCAGAGCCCAAAATCAATCTACCTGTTTGCTGAGGAAAAGTCATTCTTGCTCTTCCTAATATATTCAAGGTAAAAAATAAGCATAAAAAACCAAACAAGTGACTTGACAAAACCCATTTGAAATAGAACCTTTTTCTTTCTTTTTTTTTTTTTTTACTTCCTTTTTTTTTTTTCCCTTTGAGAAGTGGAAAAAGAAATAATAAATTTAGCTTGCCTACAATTCTCCAGGGAAAGAACTACACAGTTCTACTCACATTGTCCATTCACGGGTCTCTGGGAGAGAAATCCTTGGGAATATTAAGGATTTGATGGGAAGAGCTATTAGTTTTTTCCCCAGAGTGTAGTGGGGGAAAAAAGGGTATTGACTGGAGCATCTGTAGCAGAACAATGGTCTCTTCCTTAAGGGCTTTCAGCTGCAGATCAGGGCTGTACTCTGTAACTGCTCCCTGCTGGGTGTGTGCAATTTTAGTAATGAAGTTCCTTATTCTTTTCCCAATTAGAAGAAGCAGGACTTAACTCTTAAGTTAATGCAGTAGAGATACGACATTGAGTATGTGTTCATCGAACTGGACATAGACTACATGGTGATCAAGAGCAAAGCACTGTGCCCAGCCAGTCTGTGGGTAAGCCCTGAAGTTTCAGGGTACAGGATTTCCAAATGGCCCCCTGTCTGCTCTCCAGCCCTTACTAAGTCCACAGGACAGTCAGCAGGAGAAAAGCCTGCTTATGCACCATCCACTGTGGTGCAGACTGATGAATTAACTTCAAAACATCTTGGTCTTCAGCCAGTTAGACAGGAGACATGACGCCGGGGTGATAGAGCATAAAGCATCCCTTCCCTTCTGGCAGTCCTGCTGCAGAGATAGATGTGTCCTGTAGAGGGAGAGAGAAATGGAATTAAAATTTCCCCGGACACTACAGCAAGATTTGTCACAGCTTGCCTGACAAAGCTCTTGCAATTCTTCTGAGCAAGACTACTTATGTCTACTTTTGTGATGAAGTTAGAGATTTTCACACAGAAAGCATTGGGCAAGCACTAAGTATGTTTGTCTCTTTGAAATAACCAAGCAGTTAAAAATATTGAAAAACTAAATAGATGAGACTACTTGACGGCAATCTCTGAATGCATTGATTTAGAAACCTTTGCAGGCATGAAAGCAAGATTCTTGCATCCAGCATTTTGACACATATTTCCTTTTACTGCAGTTCAGAGAAACTGATTGGTCTGCACTACTAGGGAAAGGTTCTGTGCTGATCACTGGACCTGACATGTAATCCTTGCCTTAGGGACTTGTCTGTGTTAGAGTCTTTTAACCTTATAATTTCCTACAGTTATATCTGTTGATGAAAACCATTAACTCTGGGATAGAGAGAGTAGGTTAGGACTCTTCAGGACACATCATGGGCATGATTAGCAATTTTGGTCTGACACAGTCTGTTGCCTGTTGTACTGGCTAAACAAAGGGCATGTAATGCAGAATCAAGACCTTTCCTCTTTGCACTCCTGTGGCATTTGGTCCCATCTCTACCCACTAAGGAGCTGTAATCCTGACAGGTTTTTGTTGTTAGGATTTTTTAAGAAATGGAGCAAAACCATGTGGTTAATACTCGGGTTTGTACTCTTCAGTGTCAGTTCCCAATCATCTTTCAGGTGACAGTATTCCTTCCTCCCTGGCCTCTCAGCTGAAGCAGTTGTGCCTTTTCAGCTTGAATTGCTGATACTTGAGACTCTTCAAAGGGGACTGCAAATTAGCAGATGAGACTACTGCTGACAGATGTGATCTGTGAGGCTCTATGCTAATAGATACTCTCCATGTGCCATCTAAGTCTATGGACACTTGTCTGTATTAAAACTTGAAAGTGAGCATGCTAACACTGTTGTAAAGAAGGCATTGCACATTAACAGCTCATCTAAGGTAACTTTCTCTGGCTCCTGCTGCAAGACGTTCCCTATAAATTTTGATGGACAGGTCAGACTGTGGCAGTTCATGAGATTATGAATGTGTTCAGGCTGCAAAGTGTCGTAGGGACAAAAAGAAGCAGAGTATTTTCCAGCAGAAAGCATTTGGCCTAAGTGTAACACCAATCTTTTACTACTGTCTTTATTTCTAAGGTCTCATCCAGATGTGACAACCATTTATCGATACCCACAAAACTCCTGGGAGAAAATTCAGAGTAACATAAATCAATGGAACTGCTTCTGCTTTTAAAATCAAATTAAAGCACGCATCAAAATGTTTTCCTTGACGTATTTGCAAGCCTGAAATCATAGCAGAGTTAGTTCTGATGAGACAGAAGGAGCAAGCCAGCAGGCACAAAAGCAAGACATTTAATCTCTCCTATAAAAGCGAAAAAGTAAACAAGCCTTTCCTCTCCACTCTCCTTTTGAATGTCAGTGTCTCTCAGCATGATGTAGTTGTGCTGAAGCTGAACAACGAAGTAGGAGCCAGTACCAGCATGGGCTCCCAGCTTTTCCTTTCAGCTGCTGAAGGCAGCTGCCACACCATGCAAGCAACAATATGGAGGGGAAGGCAGCAAGGGAAAACTCAAATATGCTGAAGCTCTTCGGAAAACTGTAATTGACAACAGCCACCAGAAAGATCTCCTTCGAGGCATGGTATGTAAAACAGCAAGCCTCAAGCTCATGTGTTTCAGTTGCATGGTTACTTTCTTCCAACAGAGGAAGTTACCTTCAGTAGCAAGGAGTTAGTAAGACCTACTACTGGGAACCATTACTGGCAGGGGAGAAGTTTCTGTGCATTGATAGAGCCTCAGGCCATCTTGGTGACTTCTGGACAGTTTAGCGTGAAACATCAAGGACCAGCTCTACAGTTGCAGTGATACCAGTGCCAACAAATCAGCTGTAGAAATATTTAATCAGTCTATTATTCTGTATTCATTACAAAGTCTTGCTACACCCCAGCCCACTGTAGTCAACTGCAGGTACAATCCGATGTTGCCGTGACACAACCTTTAATCTCTGCCTAATCATTTTTAGTCTGCTAAATATTCTTACTTTCCTTCCACTCTTTCACAGCCTAAATCCCACTTGATCACTGTCCTCTGCACTGCCTGCCTTTAACCACTGGGTGCCAGGGGCCTCCCAGCAGGAAGCCACTCACCCACCGGCCCATCCTCCTGCACTGAGAGATCAGCCTTGAGCCACCCAGCTGTGCGTGTGCTCAGTTTACGTTTGTGCTCAGGGCAGATGTGTGAAACCTGCGGGGCTGTTTGTGCAGCCCGGGCAGTGGCAGGTCCAGGTAGCCTCGGGCACTTAGGCACTTCAGAAAATTGCATCGTGTCAGTGGTCCTGGAGCTCAGGCTGCCTGCAGAGCTGGGAGGTAAGGACAGCTGTAAGGTTGTGACTGTGACCCAGAACTGCAACAAGAACCCTGTCTGCTCATTTTGTATGAGAATAGCTGAGAGAACAGTCACCATTAGTTTAAGTTACGTCTTGGTAAGGCAAAAGGATTCATATCCCATTATCAAGGAGATACTGGAGTTATCCAGGACCCTTTTGTTGCAGTTGCTGCCTTTTATTGGTTTGAAATTACAATTTTAAAAGCCTTATTTCTGCTCTACAGCTCTGATTGCCTTTTCATTCTTTGTTAATATGCTGGCTAGTTCTAAGAACTCCAGATTTAGGTGCTAAGAAGTAGCAATAAAATCATAAAGCCCCATTTTATTTCAACAATACCTTGATCACACATATAATTGCAACAGATAACAATCAAAAGCAGTTTCTTTCTCTGTTCTGGGTTGCTTTAAACTTTGAAAAGAGGAGGTATTATTACCCATACACTCAGAAGGGTCTCTAGTACTGACTCAAAACAGAAGAGCAAAACTGTAAAAACTAACAAACTGGACTATAAATTATTTTTCTCTCTCCAGAGAGGTAGATCTAAAGCTGTACCTCGTCACAACTGAATGTTTAAATTACCCAGTCATCATAAGGGTAAATGTCAGGATAAATGCTTTAAAATTGTTCTTCCCCATATTATTAAAATCATTATGAACTATTAAAATTAAAAGGCTCTTTAAAACATAATTGACTTTTTCATTATTTATCTGCTACTGCTACTGTTAACTTCCACACATGCAAGTAGTACGTCCCCAGAGGGGTGTTTCGTATCTATATAAATGTACATTAAATGTTTTGCCTCTGGCCTTTTAGAAATAGCACAAATGCAGCTGTGTTTGTGCATTTATAATTTCAGGACATAAGCCAGCCCCTCAAGGAGGTCTGCAGTTGGCAGCTTACACTGGCTTCTGTGGAGTTCTGTAAAGTATCTGATATTGGTGGCCAGGGTGTATAAGGTGATGAACCAGGGTGTATAAGGCTGTGGACTCCTGCTCTGCTCTGTCATGGAAGTTCCTATCTCAAATTATATGGAGGCAAGAGGTGTCAGTCAGTGTCTTGAACCTGCTGTGACTGGCCAGTTGTATATATACATGTATATATATGCATATACATGTATATTTATATATACAGACAGCCTCTGTATATGCATGTGTTTGTGCATGTGCTTGCACAGGGAATAAGAGCTCTAATGAGTCTCCTATGACTGTGTCAATACTGAAAAGCCCTCATATACATTTAGTCCTTTCTAAGAAGGGAATAACACAATTTCCTTACCTGTCATAAACTAAGACCATATTTTTTGTTGTGAGACCGCTAAATTTGTTGTTATACTTTCATTTATATTCATATCACAACAGCATATATTACCTAGTTACATTAAGACTTCAGATTATGGTTATGTGAAACATTATGCCACAAGTAAATTGATTCCAACTAGCCCTCTGCGAGTCTCTGACCAATAGGATAAGAATTAAATGCGAAATAGTACAAACCAATAAGCTTTCTTTAAAACAAAGCTGATTGTGCTTTCATATAAATGAAATCATCGCAGATTATGCAAAATACATCAAACCAGATTTCATCCACAGTGCTTGTCATCTATTACATAGTAAATGCAGCATGTATAAGAGCAATTACTACTAACTTTCTCTAGAAAAAACACCTCTAACCATTTGTGTGCATTCATTGTAATTCACAGTTCCCATTCCCAAAGGAATGGTTTGGATGGAAACATAAGGAGCTTTATTTGAAAGTAGTGGAGCTCTAAAATTTGCATTTCTTTTGCTAACATTGGGACTATTTCAATCAGAAACAGGCTGGGATTTACAGTGAGCCCTCTTGCAAGATGGAGCACTGAACAGAATGACCCTTCAGCAGTGTTTGTACATGTGACGTACTTAGCAGGGTGAGTGCTCCTGGTTAACAGCTGGTCAGTGAACTCTAACCAGGCAAGTGCAGCATGAGAAAGGAGCATGAACTGGCCTTTATGGTGCAAGACAGTGATGTGGGATCACAGTTAGGGTGACCAAGGCAGAAATGCCACTGTTAACTTACCCTGGGCCATCCAGGACCCTAGTAGCAGGAAGGTATCTTAAAGATCATCTCAGTCCAACACCCTGCCATGGGCAGGGCCACCTTCCACTCACCAGGTTGCTCAGAGCCCCATCCAACCTGGCCTTTCCTGGGCAAATTTTTCCAGTGCCTCACCACTTCCACAGTAAAGATCATCTAGTTCCAACTCCATGGCAGTGGGGTTGCTGAATGCAAAGATCTTTAGGGTGCCTTCCAACCCAAACCATCCTATATGACTCTACGTTTTTCAGAGCTGCAGGGACCCTTACTCTGTAATGCTGACAGGCGCAGAGGGGTGAGCATGAGAGAAGTGCTGTTTGGAGTTGAAAACAAACAAAAGCATTTTTCATTTGTCCTTTTGTGATTCCACAGGCTGCACTGTTCTGGGCCACGTGGTCACGCCATGCTGTGCCCAGGATCTCTGCATCTCCAAGGGATGCAGAGCAGCGACCGTGACCCTGTGGCAATGCAAGCTGTGGCATGGCAGGAGGGAGCTGCCAGTGGTGTGACTGTGAGCTTTGGCAGGTCTGGTTCAGAGCAGGGCAGGGTAACAACAGAATCAGGTGTCACAGGCAAGAACAGAGGCACCTGGCAAAGATGGGAATTGTGCTCTGTGTTGGTTGCTTACTTCTGAAACCAAAAAGTTCTTGTGTTTATGTACTAAGTACTCCCTTGGTTCTTATTAATTCAATGGGGCTTTTTGTTTGGTTTTGTTTCTTTGTGATTTTTGGATTTTTGTTTGTTTTTCTTGGGTTTTGTTTGCTTGTTTGGTTTTTGTTTGGTTTTGTTTATTTTTGTTTTGTTTTGTTTTGTTTTTGACTCAGAACATTTTATGGCTAAGGTGTTTTCTGGTCTTTTCCTCTCAGTAAACCGCAAAATGGAGCTTACAAACCCACCCCTCTTAGGACATGCTGTATTTAATCCTGACATCCCGAGATATGTAATTTGATGAACTAGCCAAACCTTTTGCCATGCTGAGAAGAGCACCTAAGCGTTGGTGTGCTGGTTGTTTTGTTGCCTGCTGACTGGTACATCCAGCAAACAATCCAACTTCATTCCTTGTCCCCACAATGACGGCATTGTACAATGCCACAGATCAGCATCAACCGATTTGTGATTCATGGTGCCTCACCGTACCAGAGACTGAATCAAAGGGCTACTGAAGTGTCACAGCCTTAAAAAAAATACATAGCTGAACGTAGAATTTGTTTTGTTTTGATAGCTGTTGTTTAAGCCAGACTCCCAAGTATTTCTCTGTTAAAAACACCTTCTGACATAAAATTATAAAAAGTTATAAAATTACCTTAGTTGAAGGGTAAACCAAATCATCACAAGTCTAACATAAGCCCTAGGAAGTCATTCCTTGGTTTATAGCTACTGATGTTGCCCTGTCACTGGGGTACTTTGTTGTTTTTACCCAGGCTGTGCATCCTCAATCTAACAGAATTTATTGGCAGAAGGGCCACTGCCTGGGGAACCAGAGCTCAGGGAAGACAGCTGCAGACATGGTTTCATTAGCAGGGTGTTCCTGTGGCAGCAATATGTTTGCTGGGGATTTGTGTCAGTTAAAGAAGCGAATTTGTGTATTCAACAGAAAGGCTGGACATTGGCGGCTGACTTTGTATTTTCAGTTGTCCACACACCGTACAAACCTGTGATTATAAAAGGCAGTGTAAATACAGTAGTGTAAACCATGCCTTAAAGGATTTTCTACTTTCTCCTGTAACTCTTCATGCCAGTGCTACATGGGAGCAATATTGCTGCCTGAATCCTCATGTTGCGATATCTTGCCAATACACAATGATGTAATGTTATGCAACTTCATTATGCAGTGACACAAATACCATGGAGCTGAGGCACTATTTTCAAGAAAAATTTCTTCCAGCAGTAAAAACAATGCTTAAATGAGCAACACAAACACAGGTTTTTGGTAGTAAAGCAGCTCCAGGTCACCTGTTTTGAGTTTTTAGTCAGCATGTCCTGAAATGAAGCAGAATGAATTCTCACACTTTCAGATACAAACTGTCATAGTTTAGAAAAGTATAGATACTTTATACCTTGGGAGATGTGCCTAAAAGTAGGACCTCATATACCAGTCTGGAAAAAGCAAAACCATGTGTGTCAGTCTATTATGCTTTTTCTTTACATCGTGGCTGTGTTGTGCAGTGAAGTGAGGTAAATGTTGGACAGAGAACAGCCACTGCAGCAGTCCTGACAGCAATACTTGTGATGTGTCTCCACTTGTGTTTTAGTTCAGAGCAGCAGTGCATTTTTGATGCAAATATCCTGATATCTCTATTGCCTGTGTTTCATTTTGCATCAGGGACTGATTTTGAGTGGAAGGGTTAGATTCTGTTGAGTGAAATTAAACTGGAAAATGTTCTCTAGCAGTCTACCTAGCATGCTCAGACCTCAGTAGGCATTCAGTCCAGGTGACCCAAACGAAGGTGATTTGAATTGAAAAAAACCCTGGAACATGCATAGTGTGCATGTCATGACCAGATGAAATTTTTGCTCCTCCATAGACTATGATCAGTAGTGAACTAGTGCTTACACAATATCACAGCAAGGTACTTGTCACTGCTGTAAATGCACTGGTAATGGTGAGGAAAAGATGTTATTTTATTCTATAGTTTCTAAAATATGACACAACTTACACAACTGGTAAATACTTCAGTTGTTGCTGAAAATGCAACAGATTGGAATGTGTCAACTGAGTCAGCACACAAAATTACAGTAACTATAGGAAGAGGAGGGGAAAAAAAAAAAAAAAGGAAATTGCATAAAGAATTCCATGTCCAGGTAAAATCAGCATAATGTAACCCAAATTAGATTTGGACTAGCATTTGCCTCTGCTTTTATTATAAGGTTCATTGTGATTTTTAAATACTCAGGACCCTCCCAGCTACATTTCATTTGGAAACATACTTGAAATGCTCAAATTCAAAAAACTGAGGCAGAAGTCCAAGACAAAAATTGTTTCTTATAGTAGAACACAAAGAGTACTCATAGAACCCTTGATAATTTTCCTGTCTTCATTTTTAAAAGGAAAGGCATTTAAGATACTCTTCAATATAAGTACTTCAGTTGATAAGTAAGTGTTAAACAGTGTTTGGGGAAAGCTGGATGTTAATTAGTTACAACTGCATTTTCAACAGTTCATACTAGAACTTCTTTTTCTTAAGCAGAAGCAAACAGGAAGCATAACTCTTTCAGTATCACCACTGATTCAGATTTGATTCAACTAGGAAAGAAAAGTCTGTAGTAACAAAAATTTTAAACCCCTATTTCCTTCCTGGAACAGGAAATGTAAAAATAAGAATAGTCAACTTCCAAATCCTGCTGAAAGAGATGAAAATATCTCATTTATTTTCAAAAAAAAAAAAAAAAGCTTTACTTTTTTTTTTTTTTACTCTGACAGAAAACACAAAAGCACACAGAGATTGTAGCTACCTTGATTTTCAAGATCACTATTAAAAGCTCTGAAATGATGTGAATCAATTTAATAAATCTGTGGACTATGACCCACTGTCAATCCATAACACTGTAAGAGTCCAGACAGTGGAATACTTGCTGATTTGGGACTGTTGGAAGTCAGGGAGCAGTATCAGTACTCCAGTTAAAATACCAGTTAAAATAGCTGTGATTATAACATGTAATTTAATTTTTCTAAAATCACAACATTTTATAATTATATGTCAGGTGCTTTATTTGTTGAGCAAATTGGCAAACACTAGTAGGGTATAAAATGTTCCAGAAGTCTCCCACTTTTGTTTCCCGTTTTTTCCCCCCTTCAACCACTATTTGGTTAATTTCCACTGTTAATTACAAAAGGCTGAGAAACAGGTTTCTTATTGCCTAGCTTTGGGCTTGGGTATTGATTCTCAGCTAGAAACTTCCTGTCCCAATTCTCTTTTTCTCTTGGTCAGCTTAAAGCCACAGTTTGAAAAATGGATGTTTTAGTTTCTCATGTCTTGGAGAGCAGCTTCATGTTTAGGAGACTTACTAATCCAAACAGGTAAGCCTCAAATCCTGCTCAGTTCAAGCCCCAGTTGCCTTGAAGTGGGAGCCTCAGAGTCTAAAAATCTCCTTCTGCTAGAGTTAGGAGAATCAGTGTGTTTGGACAACCATTCTCATTTTTCAAAACAAGGAGGCAGGAGAGGAGTTTTGATTTTGCTTGGGTCTGATGCACAGTCAGACTAAAGAAACTTGACTAAAGTTGACTAAAACTTGACTCTTGACTAAAGAAACAGTAATGTTTGGGGGCACTTGAACAGATGAACCTCTCTCGAACTACTGAGGCCAACTCTCCTCCCATCTTAGAGCCAGGAGGTTTCTTCCAGAATACTTTCTTGCCAGCATCCAGCAGCCTGCACTCACCTCCTTCTGCAAATACGATTTACATGATTAGCTGGAACTGAGTCAAAACCCCCAGACTAGGGCACAGGATACAGGAGGATTTTTGTATGAGTTGGGTTTCCTGGAGGGAAGTCCAGCTAAAGAGGAGTCTTGCATTCTCCCCAGTCTATTGTTCAGTCCGACTTGGACCCTGGCCTTTTGTGTTTATTTATTCAGACAGCCCATCTCCCTGCACACCAATCTGTATGTGTACAGTAAACACTGGAAGCTTATTGTAGTGGTAATAACACATTGCAGCTTCTAAATTCCGCATCTTCCCGGGTCAGCTGCTAACCCTGGTTCTTTCTGCCCTCTTTTCCCTGCTGGCAGGGTCATGAAAGAACGTAGGTGCAAGCAGTTTGTATCCTGTGCATATCCTGAGCACTGCTGCATATGGCAGTTTTCATCAGATGAAAAAAATACATTTATGTCAGCAAAATGCCTTTTTTCCAAGGTAATAGAGGTGACAGAAATGTAATATTTTTATTAAATTTATTTAATTTATTATTTATTTTAATTTATTTCTGTAAACCTTTACATATTTATAACAGGGAAAACTTTTATTTGGCTAATTTTCTGACCATTGTGTAGAGAAGGGAGCGATATGGAATCAGATTATAGCTAATTAGAATTGACTTCGTAGACTTTTCAATTCAGGCTGTGGCTGTGTATTTGGCTGCAACACAGCTTAATTCATGTTAACACTTTTCTTTCTCTTTGCCTCCTATCAAGAACATACGCCATAGAGTTTTCTCCAGCAAAAAATCTGCTCCTCACAAACTTTGGAAAACATGGATGTGAAAGTATATTTAAAGGTATCTGCAATTATAGGGGAAGAGCGAACTACAGGAAGCACCTCCTGCTACCTTTAACTTAGCTAATACAGGTAAAAACTGTAGTGGCAGATGTCCTCTTTCCATATATTTTTTCTGTGGTCCACTTAAGGCATCTATGTTTGGCTACTGTTGGAGAGAGAAAACTGAGCTAAAGGGACCCATTCTGGCCCTTAATGTGTTACATTGTCTAGTAACCCAATGCAAGCTGTCTGGGGGCCCTGCTAGCCTACCTGAACCAGAATTATGCAATCAGACAGGTTTCCTATTTCCAGTTGCTTGTAACAATTATATAATTAGGCATCAAGAGACTAAGCAAGCCTCCCTTAGTGGTAGGATGTATTGGATCTGGATGAGCTGGAGTTCATTTCCCCACATCAGCCCTCACAGTGCTGTGCTTTTCATTGGTAGCTAGGAGGGTGTTGATAACACACTGGTGTTTTGGCTGCTGCTTAGCCCAGCATTAGCAGTGTAACACTCCTTTCTCAGTCGAGGGCAAGATCCTGGGAGGGGACCCAAGTAGTGCAGCTGACCCAAACTGGCCAAAGGGATGTTCCATACGATATGACCTCAGCTCAGATATGAAAGCTAAGGCAAGGAGCGGGAAGGCAGGCATTCATTGTCCAATGGCTGCCTCCTGAGGAACCATTACATGTGCTGTTTCTTGGAGGCAGCCAACCATCACTGCTGATGGGAAGTAGAGAATAAACCCTGCTATCTTTCGCTTCACTATTGCACACGCAAGCTTTCGCTTTGCTTTCGCTTTAAATAAACGGCCTTATCCCAACCCACGAGTTGTTTTTGCACTTTATTCTCTCCCCTGTCTGGCTGGGAAGGGGAGTGATAGAGCGGCTGGGTGGGCACCTGGTGTCCAGCCAAGGTCAACCCACCACATAGGATTACTAATTTTTAAACAGGTTGATAATTCATGAGAGACTGGATCTGTCAGTCAGCACGTAGGTGCGCTTGCTTTTGCATGTCACTTCCAAAATCCCCTGCCTAGTCCTGAACATCCCCTTTCTCTTACTGAGCAATGCTGTGTGCTAGGCTGTGTGCAGCCTAATACAAGTCCCTCCATGAAGCAGGTTCCCCAGCTGCAGGGAAACACCACAGTCTGCTGCTTTTTGCTTATGTACCTTGTCTCAGACCTCCTGGCCTGGGAAGTAATGCAGTGCCAGCCAGGCATTGCTTTGCTGGCGTGTCACTAGAGCTATTTTTCTTCATGGTTCAGGACTGTTCCTTTCCTTAGCTATGACCTGGCAGATGCTCTTTCTCTTGCAGAGCAAGGATGGAAGAAAGGGTGCCTGCCCGAGGCATGGTGTGAGTGGATTCAGTAAATAATCCGAGTTTACTGTTCAACTTGGAATGTTTTTGCCATTTTAATTTCATGTGTTTCAGCAGGGTGTGAAAATAATGGGGAAGGGAGGGAGGGGGAACATGAAGGAAAAGAGGTAAGCTGGTTTACTTGCTGAACTTTATAGGTTGCAAAGCCCAAGTGTTGTCCCTGTGTGTGTTCTAGTGAGTTGGCACCACACACGCACACACACAAAACCTCATATTTCCTTTATGAATGGCTGAAATTCCAGGCTGGCCTGGCAGAAGGGTAAGTTCCACATAAAGAACAGTCTCCATGGAGAGCTTTTGAAAATAAATCAAAAACCTGAGAGACTGAAAAAAATTCTGAGAACTGGAGATGTGTCAAACCAATTTGCCCGGCTTCATATTGGCACAGTTGGGATGTGACTGTCCTCCACACAAACACAGAGCCATAGAGACAGATTCCACAGCTGGTATTCAGAAACCCATGCTGGCTCACTAGGGGAGAGTGTGTCTGTACATAAAGCCATGTGGCCACCATAAAATATTGCTCATAAGCCATATGAACACGTGCATATGCGATTCTCTAGTTAAATACATTTATTCTGACAATCACAAGCTGAATTCCACAAGTGCACAAAGACTCCTCCTATGCGGAAGGTTGATAAACAGTCCGCATCTTCATTTATGCAGCACTTTTAGCATCTTATATCCTTCCTCCTGCTTTGTGGTGTGTTTGTGGTACAAAGGCTCTATGTGAAAAGTATAGATAACTTGGGATCAGAGGCATCTGAAAACATGGAGGAATATTCCATGGAGCTGTCCTTCACTTTAGCATCCATATACCTCCCACAAGCCATGCATAATCTAGTATTTGGACCCTTCTCTGAACGCTGAAATGCAGTCCACATTTAAAATGCCCACACTTGTCCACCAAATCTTCACAGTCTCCCTAGTTTAATCCTACAGTACAGTCTCACTGTACCCATCACTGCTATACCAGAGGCCACTGACACTCCTATGCAAGACGGGAGAGTCTACTCAAAGAGTTTGACTGCTCCAGAAAGAAGCATACAGTCACTAAATTAAAACTCACTAATTCCACCAGTCCCATTCTCTGTGCAGATAAACTCTGAATAGCGAAGGGTTTTTTTCTCCCCTCTGTGGTCCCCCCAGCCTTGTGCCCCACAGCACAACCGCATTCCTGGACAGAAAAATTATGTTCTTTAGCTAATAAAGGTATCTTCCAGTGGGTTTGGTCAGCACTGTTACATCTGCAAGAAACAACAGGGTATTTACAGTGGAAGTCAAGGGCAGAGGAGTAAATAAGCACCCATCCATAAACCTGTAAATTCAGACTATGGCACCTGATTGCATTCTATCATTCCTTCATTTGTCAAGGAAGGCAAGGGTCATCCCTGTGACGTGAGGCTAAGGCTAAGTTGTCAGCAACTGTGCCAAATCAGCAACATAAGCCACACAACAACAAATGAGAATCCTGCTCCTAGAGGAAAAGGCATGTCTGCCTATCATCCCACCAACTGCAGGATGGCTGGGAGGGTTCAGGTCTCTCCCACATTCTTTCTGGATATAAATATAGGGAGAGCTACTGTGATCACTTCTGGTACACCACATGATTT
>NW_020955296.1:241203-243980 GCF_003031625.1 Empidonax traillii | reverse complement strand
ATCAGCAACATAAGCCACACAACAACAAATGAGAATCCTGCTCCTAGAGGAAAAGGCATGTCTGCCTATCATCCCACCAACTGCAGGATGGCTGGGAGGGTTCAGGTCTCTCCCACATTCTTTCTGGATATAAATATAGGGAGAGCTACTGTGATCACTTCTGGTACACCACATGATTTCTTCTTGGCCTCTGACTAAACCGATTCTTGTGCCAGTCAGCTCAGGAGGTGACTGTGTCCTTCTGCTGTGTCCACACAGATTTGTTTTCAGCTGGCTCTGAGAGCTACATCAAAGTTGATGGTGCCAAATGCGTTTAGGTGTTTTAAGGAGGAAAGACTGTTGTTTTCTCAGTATGAGAACTCTACCCCTGGTAGTGGCTTTCACTGCGTTGGAGTGCTTCTGTCTTGCAGAGCATAGCATGGCCTGCAAGAGATGAGTAGAAAGTAAAAAAAACACAGACTGAAAACCAAGAGATGAATCACACCAAGTCAGGAATGAGTGAAGGAAGGCACCTTAGAAACCTCCTGTAATTAGAACAGCATGATTTGGCATTCATTCACCAGTAAGAGTCATCTAGCACCTAGTGAATCACTTGTTTTACGTTAAGAAATAGGTCTTATACCACGTGCATGTTCTTTTGAATGTGCGGCTTTGAAAGACAATATAACCCAAAGCTGGTGCCAGCAAACAGTTGATATATGAAATGTCAGACTTCTCCGCAGCTGGTTGGTCACCTCGCCCAACTTACCTACTGCAGTGACCTCTTCACTGGCACAGGCTACAGATCCCAAGTGACCTGAGAGTGAGCCCCATGGAGCCGGCTCACAGCAAGGCAGTGCACATGGCAGAGATGCTTGCAGAGCTACTCTTCAGGGCTTTCCTTATCCTAAGAGCACACAGTGAGGTTCTCGTGGACTCCCAGGCTGGTATTACTGTGCAATTAACACAACACTGGGTCCAGTTGTCTTTTTCCAATGCCTGCAACAGCACAGTCAGGTCGAGCTCCCTGTGGGCAGTGAGGACAGTGCCATTTTTGTAACCCAGTTCATCTTCCTGGTCCAATTCGCTATGTAGTCACATTTATTTGGTGGCACAAGGGAGGGGCAGTGCTGGGCAGAGCTAACAGTCAAAACCAGCAGGAGTGAGATGGCTTTTTTCAGTAGCTATCACAGCTAATATTGGTGAGACTCTGATATGAGAAACTGCAGTAACATGAAGACAGGATGGGAACTGTGGCAATAAGTAGACAAGGACAGGCAAAGAGAGGGATAAAAAGCAAAAGGTATTGCATTCAACATGAAAGGTGAGCACGATGATATTTGTAGCACTGTTCTGCATAAATATGAGTAAAGATTATATTTTTGAAAGCTGGCGGAAAAGATATCACAGTAATTTTGATGTGAGGTGACCAAAGTCAGGCTGAGAAATAAAGTCTGTACTCTGTGAGTAAGTAAGGACATTATTTGAAAGAAGGCACACAGAAAATGTCTGGAAAATTTAAACATTGCCTGAAATATGAGGACATAGAGAATGAAAGGTCTCCTTTAAAAACAATGCCCAAATAAATGTGTGCATGTGTGTATTAATAGTTAGTGCAGTAAACTTGGAAAGGAAGAGATAGGACTGGAACAGAGAGTACAACCCTGCACTGGTAATTTAGCTGGTTTTGCGTACATGAAATTACCTGGGGGCAAGATCAACGGGAAGAAATGTTACCAAGAGAAAAACCCCTCCCGTAGGAAGCCGAAGGATGATACAATGATGCAGCAAGGCAGGAGGCAAAAGCAACCATAAGATCAGAGAAAACGAAGGGCAAAAGGACATTCACATGTTTCAAAAATGGCTAACATGTCAGAGAAGATGGGAACTGCTCTGGGGATTCACTGAAATGTGGTAGTTAGAAAATGTGACTGATGCCTAAGGTACAGAAAACAGGTTGATGAGAATTTAGGATGGATGTACAGGATTCCATGTACTGAATTTAAAGATTCAGTTTACTGACCCTGGGGATGAAAAGCAAGAGGCAGATGGAGCAGACAGAGATGCTGGAGAGACAAATGAAGTCAGAAGTGGGATGGGAAGACTTAAAGCAAAAGGATGGAAAGAACAGTCTGTTAAGCTTGCTTGTGACCTTTGGACATTTATATTATGGTTTCTAGCACAGGTCAGTGTAAGGAATACTGGTTGCCACTGCCTTTGCCTGGCTATGATTTGTGGTGTGACTGTAAAGTATTACACACAAACATACTTTAGCTATTTTCTTTGTTTAGATCTCTCCCTGTGGGCTATTTTGTTTGTCTTCTCCTCGAGTTTTGTCACTGACGTGACAAACAGTGCTCTACAGAGGAGGAAACTTCAGAAACACAGAAATTAGAGACGGAAAATTCCTCTGTAAAAGATCAACTAGCCCAGTGTGCTTGGTAGGCCAAGGGATAAACACTATATTTTGCTTATTTAAAATACCACAAGAAGTCGTCTCCCAGAGCAACTTCTCCACCAGGCAGTGGATCTTACAGCCAAGCCATTGTAAAAGTACTCATCCTAATTTTTTTTTGCCTTATTTCATCCTAGTTGCTCTTTCCTCGCAATTCTAAAGCTCTCACTGCTGTAAACCAAAATAGTTGATCTCCCACAGTGTCTATTTTTTGTAGCTTTGTGTCCTACACACCATGCACATCTGTATGTAGCTCTTTCAACTCATGTGACAGTGACTCTAAATCAATCCTCTTTTTTTTTTTTTTTTTTTTTTTTTTTTTTTTTTTTTTTTTTTTTTTTTT
>NW_020955296.1:237686-240874 GCF_003031625.1 Empidonax traillii | reverse complement strand
TTTTTTTTTTTTTTTTTTTTTTTTTTTTTTTTTTTTTTTTTTTAATAATAATTCATTTATGTTTGCTGACGTCTTTTTGATGAAAAGATGTTCAGGTTTGAATGCAGTATTCCAGGGAGTTTATGCTACAGTAGCCTTAACAGAGGCCTTTGCTACAGTTTCTGGTTATGAATCTACTATCCTATTGTTTTCTTGTTTCTGCTTTTTTCCCCTCTCGTCATGTCAAACTATGGGCCTAATTTACTGCCTGCTCTCTTGCTATTTTAGGTCTCTTTCAGCATTACAGCTTCTGAGAATTTGTCTTCCCTGTGAGTAGCTGGGATTTGAATTATTTTTTGACAGATGTAGTGTAGCTGCATTTTTTCCTGTAGAAATATGTTTTGTTTCCTGTATATCATTTGTGCCAGAGCTTTGACTTGTAAAATTGATAGAATAATGTATCCTCAACCCCACAGCTTGGAGGTGTTTCCTTCCTTTCCCCTCACCTCCTCAAGCTTGAAACCATAAAAATGAACATTAAATGAAAACTAAAGAAAAATTTAAATTTTTTATTCTCTTTGAAAGAGTTGTTTAAGCTTCACAGCATCACTGTTACATGGAATTTTCTCCCTACAGTCCCAAGAGAAAGATGAATTGCATTGTTAAACAATTTGCACAGTGTCGCTGAGGAGTGTCCTCCTTCTCTGAGTTGGGATAGGTGGTTGCTGCTCCCAGCTTATCCTCAGTTTTGTGCCCCACACTCCTAGCTAGAATACGAAAGGCAACTTCAAGTGTAGCTTCTGCCTTTGCTGTCAAAATCATTCACTTCAGTTGGAGACAACCTTTTCTTGCTTGGGCCTCCTTCCCCCCACTGGACAGATGGAGTAAATCTGCTATCCTAGCAGATGGAAGAGCAAGAGATCCTTGTGGATAGGAATAGAGTAAAACATAGGATGGTGACTTCTTAGCCTGGTTCAGCAGCAACCTTCAGCTCTTTGAAAATTAGTGCCAGAATTAGGAATGCTCTTCAGAAATGATGACTGTCCTCATTGCCCTCCTCATAGACCACACTGTGGGTCTTTTCCCAGAACTCATTTCTGGGAAGCCCATGATGCTGAAGAGCTGTTAGATCACACAGCCAAAGCAAAGGCGATACACTGTGGGTTCGTCCCATCTTCAAGTGCATTATAAGCAAACCAATAAAAGGTCACATCTGTTAGTCACAACTCTTGTGGTTAGGTTTGTATTGAACAGCAGGCTGTGCGAGAGCAGGACTCACTGAGCACTGTGTGTGCTCAGTCTTGCTATAGAGCGTGCTACAGAGAGGATGTGTGGTGTTAAGGCAGAGTGTCAAAAACAAAATTAAGGCTATAGCTATTTTTCACACATCTGTTCATTATATAAATGCAGCCACATCGCTGGTGTTGTTGGTTGCATGCTTTTCAGTCTGAGATGATGCTGTAGAACAAGGCCACAGAAGAGCCCGTTCCTGTCACACAAAGCACACGGTAGTGCATTTGCACCAGGTATTGTCTTTGGGGCAGAGTGCAGACATCTACAGACATCTATCACTTGCCTATGTAAGGCAAGGAGCTTTCTTTGAAAACCATATTCTTCTCTTTTTGCTCAAATCAAAGCAAAAAGGGAAAAAGAAGCAATTAAAGCTCATTTTTCTCATCTGTCAACCTAAACATAATTCTTTTCAGATCCCTTTCACTGCAACCTTGTTCCACTTGGGCAAGCTTTAGGGCAGGACTTACATTATCTAACTTTGAAAGCTTGGGGTGTTTTGCATAAACTCAGAGAGCTGAAGTTGGGTAAAATGAATTTCACTTAAGTATTTTATCTTTTTTCTACTGGGCTAGTGTTTCAAATTGTATTTCTTGTCTGCTCTTGCCATATATTAAAGTCTTCCCAGTACCTATTCTCCTGCATAACTGGGAGCCCTCACTCCCAGTGACAAAGACTATTTCCTTTTCACAGAAGCCTCATTTCTTCCTAATGAGAAAATCAAAGAAGACCTCCCCCTTCCTCCTGGTGTGCTGGTGGGGATCTTTTCAATTTTTTCCTTCCTCTGCTCTCACAAGTGGTAGTCCAGCCACACATCAGGATGGTCACAATGTGTTGTAGCAATGATGTCCCTCAGTGGTGGTCCTGAAGCTAGAACAAAATGGCAAACAGCTTCCCCCTCATAAACCCAGAGTTCCACAAATGTCCATGAGCAGGAATTTGTCCCACACCTGAAAGATATTGTCCAATTTTGATTCATAATCCTGTGAGTTAAAATTTGGGGAAAGATTTCAGTTTGTGTTCTCTGGTGTTTTGGTGGTTTTTTAAGAAGACCTGGGAATTTCTCCTAGATGGAGCATGCCACCTGAAACAGTTATGTCAGGTCACCATCCTCTTCACCTGTGAATTCCTTAGGGTTTTCGCTGGCCCATGGAGAACAGTTCAAGCATGATAAATCACATCATTGCTTTGCAGTCAATCTAGCCACAGTGGCAGTCACTTCCCAGCTGTATCATGAGCCACAGATTGAGATCACCACTCAAACTCCACTTCAGCTTTGCTGTCTCTGAGAAATGAGTAACTGTTGGCTTGAAAAACAGGTGCAGAATGAATAACAAGATACACTTTTAATTGCTAGTAAATTAACAGATATTATATGCTGCACAAGTATCAACTGTCATCATATGCCACATGAGTCTAGGACAAGAACCATGTTTTTGTATGTGTCCATACTGCTTGCAGTGTTTTGTCTGCAAGCACCAAACACTGATTTCGTGTTCATAACAGTAAATCCTACTTGTATAACTGGTAATAGAAATGGACAGCAGGTAAGAATCACAGTACCTGAGTATTTGTTTTGCAACTTTATAGGCAGAAAAGGAGGAAGAGAGACATGAGAATACATCTCCTACAAACACATCCTCTAAGCTTCATGTGGATATCTACGGAACAACTTAAAAGTGTTAAAGGATCCCAGCATGAGCTGATACATTAACATACTGGTTCCAGAGTAGCATCAACTTTTGTCATTCTAAGACCAGATGCAACTCAGTTGTAGAGTTATGATTTGAATTCTCTTAACAAGCAGTGCATTGGGTTACCAAGCATCAGCAGTATCGTGCATAAACTAATCCACAGAAGGCTCTAAAACAGAGAAAATTACTCTATTTTACAAATTTTGTTTGTCTCCTTTAAACATG
>NW_020955296.1:144373-237360 GCF_003031625.1 Empidonax traillii | reverse complement strand
TTTTGTCATTCTAAGACCAGATGCAACTCAGTTGTAGAGTTATGATTTGAATTCTCTTAACAAGCAGTGCATTGGGTTACCAAGCATCAGCAGTATCGTGCATAAACTAATCCACAGAAGGCTCTAAAACAGAGAAAATTACTCTATTTTACAAATTTTGTTTGTCTCCTTTAAACATGTAAATATTTTAGTGTTTTTAATTAATGAGTAGCTCCCCAAAAGTCGGCGTAACTATTTCCCTTACATGTTCCATGTGATTGCTCCCTGACTGGAGTTAATTGTGGCTTTTAATCTCTTTAAGTACCCCGAATAACAAGTGATTTTTTTTTCAGCAGTTTCCTGTCCTATACCTGCATGTAGATTGTGACAGCAGAACAGAGCAAACTGCACAGGGCTACGGCCAGCAGAGGAACCTTGAACCACGAGACCAAAATAAAAGAAGAGCAATATCTTTAAACGGCACATCCCCTTCCCCGTGCCGCACGACCCGTTTCTTTATCTGTAGCTGGGTGCGAAGGCAAATTCCACGCCCTGAGCCGGGCCTGCGAGGAGCCGGCGGCAGGTCCAGCATCTCTCGGCCGAGTCGGCGAGACGCGGGGCCGGGGAGGCGCGGCGGGGGAGACGGAACACCCCGCGGGACCCGGGCCGGCCGCCCTTCCCCGGGAAGGGCCTCCGGAGCTCCTCCATCCTTACCCTTCCCTTTCTTTGGCTAAAGGTCAGAAGAATTTACACTTCCTGACTCTGACGGGACAGGACGGGTCTGTGCGGGCTACCCACACCGGGAGTGGGGTGGGAGCCGGGGGAGGCAGAGCGGCTGCCCCCGCTCCGCCCGGCCCGGCCAGCTCTTGCCTCGGCGGGGAGGAGCCAGCCCGGGGCAGGCTGTAGAAGCCAGGGCTGGCCAGCCGCCAGGAAGTGTAAAATCCTGGCCGGTGGGTGGCAAATTTCGCCAGATCGCGGCGAGGAGGCAGCGCGTCCGTCCGTCTGTCCGTCCGTCCCTCGGCTGGCGGCGGCGCGGGACGCGGGGATCGGGGATCGGGGCGCTGCCGCCGCCCGCTCCGCAGCCCGGCCCCCGGTGAGTGCGAGCCGCGACCTCGGGCTCCGGCCCCTCTCGGACTGGGGTCTCGGGGCCACCCGCCCAGGGGGCAGCGGGGCTGGCGGCGATGCCGCCGGTGGCGCGAAGGGGATGTTTGGAGGGGGGCAGCTTGCGGAAGGGAGCGGGCTGGGCCGGCTCCCCTCGCTCGGCGGTGCCTCTGGAGCACAGCGCTGGCATAAGACCTGGGTAAGTTCTCCATTTAAAAATATTAAAAATAGACCCTCCGGCTCCATAGCGCTGCCGAGTGAGTCATTTCCAAACCAAATGTCTCCGTCTAACCCTTCCCCCCAGGAGACGCAATAATTCTGAAACCAAGGGTGGAGGGCAAGAGATTTTTCTCCCGTCTTTCCCTGAATAAATTGAATTAGCACGTAGCTGCTGCCATATGAGACAAAAGCCATAAGAGTAGATTGCCACCTGTTTGAAGAAGTAAAATGTATCTCCACTCTTTTCTCTCTTCTCTTGGACCTCTCTCGCATGGTGATGCTACCCGTCTTTCCACAACACCGGGAGCCCCTCTGCCCTAGGAATATTTAAAGTGCTTTCCATTTTTCGTGGGCATAATTTACTTCTCAGCTCTTACAACTGACAAACACATGCCCTGCCACCGTCTTCTCTGCGGGACATCAGTCACAGCCACACGTCATTCCAGCAGTGACTCCAGTCAACACAGCTCCTGACTGTCTGTGCTGAAAAGAATAGTCCAAAGCACAGCTATTTTTTTCCACCTTTCCCAGTCATATGATGGTTTGTTCATGTAAGTGGGCTGTCTTGACTAGAGGGATCTTTTGTTTGTCAGAAACAAGTGCTGAGCGTATTTATAGGCGATGCTGCAATTCTGTGGTGTGAAAGGTTTTGGTTATGCAGAACACATCGGTACCTGGATCAGCATGCAAGACCTGTTTATATCTTGCATATAGTGCTGTATGTGCCTGCATATTTAATGTATATACCCATAGATCGTATTTCATGTTGAGGCAGTATGCACAAGACACAGAAGCTGATATGCAGACTGTGTTTTTTTTCTAAAACAGATGCCACAGTCCAACTGTGCAGTAGCCCCTACTAGAATAGATCTAAATCAGAGGAGGCAAGACGTGATATACTGATGACCATCTAGCTGGGGTAAAGTTCTGTCTTCTGACCTCTGTGAAAAACTTCGTTAGCATTTTAACAACAAAAAGTGATCTATAGTTTAAAAGTCTGTGCAGTAAATTATACCAGCTATTTTACAGCCATGACAAGGATGTTAGGTTTGAGAACATGTTCTGTGGTAGCAACCCAAAGCTTAATGACCTTTCTGTGTAGATAAGTGGAGAATCGTGATGTAAAAGCATTTCCATTATTTTTTTTTCTTTTTTTTTCTGCTTAGATTCAATTTCTCCTGTTAAAGCTACTTATATTTTTTACAGCCAAGAGAAACCATTGTGATTGATTGACCTGTCACATAAGATGCAGAGAGATTCTTGCAGAAGGCATGCAACTTTTCTTTTAGCTGTAACATGGGGGACATTCATGAACTCAGGGCTTCTACCAAAGTACGGAACCAGAAAAAAGAAAATATTCTCTTGTGTTCCAAAACACAAGAAAAAGCAGACTTCAGATCTCAAGTAAATGCAAATTTCACAGTAATCAAGGACAATGTATGCTCTTGATACACAGTTCATAGACAATGAATGGCTAAGTAAGGGCAGTTCTTTTATTTGGGTCAAAAAACATCTGCTTTTTAGCGAAGCGAGAAAGAAACTTTTCCAGAGGTGGATTATTCTGTGGTTGTCTATGATGGAGGTGTCTGCAATCTCTTACTGAAATAGCTGTCAAGTCAGGTAAGATGTGTTGCATTGAGCTCTACATGGATAGTACCTTCAAGTTGGAAGTGCCAAGGGTGAACAGGGAAGTACAAGTGCACTCAAGCATTTATGGGAGTCTTTTTTGCTCTGTCAGTTTAATAGCAATAATTCCTTTTGGCAATTTTGCAACAGAGCTAAGGTGACAGTTCCACATTTGTCTTCCGCCTTCAAGATAAAATTCTTTGTAATTACTTTTATTCAGTGTGTTTATAGGCTGTCTGATATCACCTGAAACTCTGATAAGACTTTCAACGTTCGCTTTCAAAGTTCAGCTGGAACACAGGTAGTGTTTACTGACTCCTCCGTCTCTATTGGAAGAATTTCAATTCCTTAAATTTACACCAACCAAACACACAGAACAGGTGAGATATTTAATCTTTTATTGGGTGTAGCTTCCATTCTTACGGAAAGAGTGGAGGAATGGGACTTGAATGCATCATCAAGGTTTTAAAAGTAGAAGACATATAAGTACTAGAATTTTATCCTTTTTGAACTCATATTAAATGAGTTCAGTTTTCATGTGACTTTTTTAGGTGCCAGTGGTGTTTGTGGCTATTTTTCCCCACAATGTATGGCCTTTTGTACTCATTGTTTCTGCTGATGTGAGTTCAAGCATAAATATGCACTAAGTATATGCTGAGTTCCAGGGATTATTCAGTAGGGCGTAACAACCTGTTCTTACTACACAAGATGGGTTTAAATACAGCTCAGAGGATGGAAGATTGTTCTGAGGATTTTAGCAAAACTCCGGTAACACTAGAGCTGGCTGAGGATGGGCTGTGATGTATAAGCAGCTAATTAACTACCATGTTTTGTAGCCCCAGGGTTAAAAATGTGGGGCATGCTTATGTGTTTAATAACAACAACAGGAATGTGAAAACAAAAACCAAATGAAAAGGAATAAGAATAAAGTGCAGGACAGCACAAAGATAATAGATTGTCATTCTAGTTGCAGCAGAGATAGTTGTGAAAATAATTGCAGTTGCTGATTGATTTTGATAAAGTGTATCCTGAATGGTTTCCCATCAATATTCCTATAAAATTAAACATGTAATTACATTTAGACTGATATGACCTTTTTGCTTCTGAAACTGTGTTTTTCTCTCACTTCATGCTTCTGCCTTACATAAAATTATAGAAATATAGAATGTTTTGGGCGAGAAGGGACCTTAAGGATTATCTAGTTAACCTTTCACTGGACCAAGTTGCTCAAAGCACCATCCAACCTAACATTGAACAATTCCAGGGATGGGGCAAACCAAAAGTTCTCTGGGCACCTATTCTAGTGCTTCATCTCCTGCAGTACAGAGTTCTTCCTAATATCTAATCTAAACCTACCCTCTTCCAGCTTAAAGCCATTCTCCCTTTACCTGTCACTACATGCCCTTGTAAACAATTCCTCACCAGCTTTCTTGTAGCCCCCTTTAAGTACTGGAAGGGTGCTCTAAGGTCTCCTCAGAGCTTTCTCTTCTCCAGGCTGAACAACCCCAACTCTCTCAACCTATCTGTGTAGGAGAGATAGTCCAGTCCTCTGATCATGGTTCTGCTCTAGACTCACTCCAGCAGGTCCTCGTCCTTATTGTGTTGGGGCCCCCAGAACTGGATGCAATACTCCAAGTGGGGTCTCATAAGAGCAGAGTAGAGGGGGAGAATCATCTCCTTTAACCTCCTAGCTATGCTGCTTTTGATGCAGCCCAGGATATGGTTGTCTTTCTGGGCTGCAATTGCACATTGCTGGGTCACGTCAAGTTTCTCATTAACCAACACCCCCAAGTCCTTCTCCTCAGGGCTGCTCTCAATCCGTTCTCTGCCCAACCTGTAGTTGTGCTTAGGATTGTCCTGACCTAGGTGCAGCCTCTTGCACTTGGCCTTGTTGAACTTCAAGAGGTTTGCATGGGCCCACCTCTCAAGCCTGTCAAGGTCCCTCTGGATGGCATCCCTTCTCTATGGGGTGTCAGCTGCACCACACAGCTTGTGGCCATCAGCAAAGTTGTTGAGGGTGCACTCAGTCTCACTGTTCATGTTAACAAAGATGTTAATCAGTGCTGGTCCCAGAACTGACCCTTGAGGAACAACATTCCATGTCCAGCTTTGAGCTGGACAGTGCTTGACACTGCTTTCTGCTTGGACAAGGAGCCATTGACTGCAACTTTGAGTGTGATCACTTTCAAGAAAGCATGCCTGTGGCTTGTCTGTTCCCCTCTTGTAGTTTTATGAATTTGTTTTTGAATTTCACTGCATTTGACCAGGGAAGAAGTGGTCTAAAAGGATAAAGTTTCTCTGAGCTTTGTGGAAATATATTTAGAGCCCGTGCTGAAAGAATAGCTGTTTTATGGGGGTTATCTCTTCCTGCATGGGTGAAATTCAGAAGGCAGTGTGATGCTAAGTTACTTTCAGGGTTTGAAAACGTATTTGTTTATTCAATCTGAAGGCCTTTCCTACAGAAAGAGTTTGATAGCTTACTCATACTTGTGTCACTCAGGTGATACATTCCTGGCCTGTTTTTCTCCAGTAGGGGTGCACTTAGTACTGCTATTAAACACTATTCCTGCCAGTCAAAGGAAATAATGAATTATGTGTGTATCACCTTTTTTAAATTTTTTTTTCATGTTTTCATGCTTGTTCCCATTTAGCTGTATTGATTAAAAATCATTTGGTAATCAAGCAAGTTTAAAACTAGTACATCTGGGAATAACATAGGCCACTGCACTGGGGGCCTGAGACCTTGGGAGTACTGCTTTGCTATTAAATCAGTTGAGGGTTTTGGAGTGTAAGAGCTTGAGTAAAGCCTTGGTATAGATTTGGAGACAAAGCAATGATGATTTTAAATCCGCTGTGTCTTAGTGGGTAAGACTCAAAAGAGGGGTGCAGATAGATTTGCTGATTAAAAAAATTCTGTTCTAGCTTCTGTGGATTAGAACAGCACTGCAGTGTTCCATTTTGAAAGGATTGTTACTGCAGCTGTCATGGATACGACTTTATGGAATACCTGAAATACCTGAATGCTTTCAGTTAATCAAAAAATGGTGATAGATCTCTTCTTTCCCCCTTCTTATCCCTCCCTTCTGCTATTGGATTGGGTTCTTATTTTACCAAATAGATTAAGTCTATTTTTTCTTTCTTAAATGAGTACATCAGTTTTATGATTCTGAACATTTACTCCATTTTTGTTTCTTGCCTTTCATAGCTACATTTTTGGTGTGGTAGTTGCTTATTTAGGCAATACAATTTATTTCAACCTGATTTAATCAGCTGTTACTGCATCTAATTCAAATTTGTCTCTACCTTCATACTGGTCAGATAAGTAATTCTAATGAGGTGTTCTCTTATTCTCCACTCAAGCATATCAGAGCGTTTTGCAAACGTGGTACCTGTTAATAGCCATAACAGTTTTCTTTAATTTTGAATAATGTGACTCCTAAGAGTTAAAAAATATTTTTGAAATAACACAGAAAATCAATGGTAGAAAACAAAATAACTTTGTTGTCTTAGATGCTACTCCTATATTACAAGTTATTTATTTTTCTGTGTGTTCTTTTCTATGACCGAATCTCTTTAGTTCACATTGAACTGGCTCGCTCTGTGCTATTACTGATTTCTTACATCTTTTTATGAGTAATTGTACTATCATGTATAGATGTGAAGTAGCAGTCTTACTTTGATCTGGCTGTAAACTCCAAAGGGATTGGAGGGGTCTTTCAGTTACAAAGACGGTTTTCAGATCATGGTGGGATGTCATATATTTCCTCTCACTCAAAGCAGAGTTTCACTTCGAGTTTCAGGTTTGCATTAACATCAGAAACTCAGAGCATAACTGAGTGAATACCATTGAATTTCTTTGCAAAAGTTACATGACTTTGTTGTCAAAGCCAGTTTAGATCTGTTTGTAAATTTGTTTGAGATGTATTGTGAATAAAGGCATAGTGTGGGTCAAAGCTGAAGATGGAATATGCAAAAGATGGGGGAGGAAGACAGGAATGCTGAGGTCTCTATTGTGGAGACAAGTGTGTACTTGCAAGATAAGGAGGGTGAGATCTTGTTTTGGGTAGTTAAAGTGTAGCAGTGAAATTGTTGAATTTATGGTTCCATACCAGTGTGTGAACACTTTGCATCGTATCTATTGATATCACTTATTTTACTTACATAAGCTTCATAGTTAAAATCTATGAAATTTAATTAAAGATAGGAGAGGCCAATAGAGCACCCTTGGACTTTTTATAAGGCACCAAGTTGCTACCTTTGTGGTGGTGTAGCCCAGCAAAATAATAATAGTAATAACAACAACAACAACAACAACAATAACAATAACAACAATAGTTACACCTTTTAGTATTGAGCTATCTTAGGAAAGGAGAGGTAGATCAGATTATTCTTTTTTTTCTCTCCTAATTTGAAAGCTTCATTATAGAACCTTAGAGGGATATTTTTGTTTGATGAATACGATCCTGGCTTGCAATGTGGAAGACCAGGCTAAGTCACTTCACTGGCTTAGCATCTTCATTTCCTCCACCAGAAAATTGAGGTAATTATTTTTAGTCTTATTAGTATACCTGCAAGAGCTCTTGATGAAAGAAGTGTTTGGCAGGACTGAGTGGCCCATCTTGCCCGTGGCTCAGCCTGCCTGATATCCCTCGGGGCCTTCCCATGGTGCAGGGTGGGGAGGGCAGGCTGCAGATGTGGGGCAGGCAGTCAGGCAACCCTGGCAGCGCTTGGCACTGCACAAGCTGGGGCCACCGAGGGGCTGGCAGGAGGTGCGTGGTGGGGTTGCAGGGAATGTTCTTTGGCTGGCTGAAGTCCTGCATTTTCCATCTTGCATGTAAACTGCACAGAGAGCTGGAGGAATCACCTTGCATTCCCCCAGGGGACAGCATCTGAGGCACAGACAAATGAAGTGCAGGTGGAGCACTGACCTACTTCCCATCTGGATCCTGCCCTTGTGCTGAGGAGTAGGGGCATGGCCTCTTAGCCTATCTATGGCCTGTGATTCCTGATAACAGCTTCACCAGAGTTTCCCCTTGCAAAATTTCTGGGCTGATCTTTGGGATTTCAGAAACAAGTGGCACTAATTTGCGGGTGGAAGAAGCTGTTTTTAAAGTTTGCAACTAGAAACAATCCTATTGACAAGATTAACAGACCCGAAGGCTGGTTTTGCACTCTTACATTTACCTTCCTGAACTGGGAATGTCTGTTAGCATGGGCTGTGCTCCTGGTGCTAGCATGAGCACACCTGAAGATACACTTTATATATACAGCTTATGTGAGGGGCAGCTCACAGGACAAAGTGCCATCACTTTTCATGGTGTTTCAGGACTTGATTCGAACCATGTTAAGACCAATATTTAGATTCCTATTGTTTTTGATAGGCTGTGGATTAAGCACTAAAATTTCCATGAGTCAGATAGCCAAAGGTGTGAAGGCATGAAAGGATGAGGTCATGCCTTGGGACTGGGCCCTAGACTTCCTCCAAAATTTTTTACAGTCTTGCATTCAAAAACTTCTGAGATGTATCTAAGATGCAGCTTCTGATCAGTGTTAACCAGAAAGAACCTTTATTGGTTATTAGAAAAAAATCTCAATTTTGTCATCTTGTCTCCTTTTGAAATTTTAAGAAACTGAGCAATTGGAAGCTATAAGAAGAACTGAATATGTTTTTAATTTAACAGTGGCAAATTCTGTGTTAGAATATAAACTAAGTTCATACATGTGCATGTGTAATTGTGATGATCTAGAAGACTTCAAGTTATAGGTTGTGGGCTGTTTTTTCACTTTTCAGTATGGCTGCATAGCAAATAAATGAGGGATTTTTGTCAAAAATAGTGTTTTCAGATCTTGTCTGTTGAACTCAAATCAAGAATTTTGCCAATCACACGCTTTGTTAAGGACTTACTGGGCTGGAAGGAGAATCAGCTAACAAGAATCTAGCTGGTTCTCTGCATACTTTTTGTGTCTGAGGCAGGATGAAACCACTCTTTATGGATCTGTAAGCCTAGTGCAGTGCAGCATTTTTCTAAAGATTATGTTTTTTCCACACTCAAAATCATTAAAAAAAATTCAGACGTGTGTTTCAGTGTCTGATTTATGTATTTTTTAGTCTTAGGTCATTGTTGCACAAATCATATAAAAGAGATAAATATAAGCAAGTAGATATTTTTCTTCATGAAGGGGCTGGTTTTAAAACTGAAAAAAATTAAATGGCAAAACATCAGTTATATCTGGATAACCTGTCATTCCCTATTGCTTTATTTCATTCTCCACTATTCCTTTCCCTCCATTGCCAGCTGTTTTAAAGTTATTTTTTGGCTTGCAGCTTTTTGGTGTGAATTTTTTATCAAGCAGTGCTGGTGAAAGTTTTCCTCTAAAAAGCAAAACCAGTGGTTGTTGCTGCCCTGTAGCAGGTGTTACTCTGAGTCTTGCAGAGAAGATATCAGAGAATTTTAAAAGGTCTGTTCTTTTGTTAAATCTCAGTTACCACAGGCCTTTTGCTTGCTTGGCCCAAGATTGCCATGAAGATTCATAATTTGGAGGAATTGCTGCCAAATTTTTCTTTGCATTATTTTTTCTTTAGCGGAGAGAGATCAAAGCAGGTATAACACCTGATCTTGCTTTTCCTGCAGACAGTCAGATATATTATGGTCTGTTGGGAGGGAAAGGTCTATTCATGAAATCTTTGTATAATGATTTATCTGTTGTTTTTCATGACAAACAGAAAACAAATGATAAAAATTTCCTAGCTTCATGACTGTAATGTTTTTATAAATGTTTATATCCACGTGTGTTGGAAAAGGATTTGTCTACATGCTTGATTCTTCTCTTTAAAGATTCAGATTAATTCTAGAAGTGTTTACTCAGATGTGATGAATTACAAGTGGATGAAATTACATTGTTGTGAGATTGACTCATCGTCCTACTGTGCTCCCTCAGTTGGGAACACTGACTTCCATCTTTGAAGAGTTTGCTTCCTTGAAGACTTGAGTTTAACACAGATAACATATCTGCCTTGTTAGAGATCTAAAGGGTTTTTGTAGCTAGATTGAGATGATAATCAAGGATAAGAGAAAAAAAAAAAAGACTGGGGGTAAGACAGCTGGAAGGGAAGGAAGAGTAATACCTACCTCTTTGACTCACTCATAACAAGTGTCTTGCCAAAAAAGATGTGCAGTGTCATTAAGTGAGATGAGGAGAGTGGGGTATGGTTTAGGATGTATCAGCTGGCAAACAGTTTGAAATCCCCTGATGCCATTTAAAGAATTATCCCAGCAGCTGGAGCATATGGCAGTGAAAGATTATCTTGGTGTGGCTGTATGTTTTATGAAGTCCCTGCGCTTCAGTCTCCAAGTCTTTATGTCTTTTATAATCGATGTGAGAGCGTTGCTTGGTGGCTGGAACATGCTGCACCCTGGTGTCTTCCATCATTCTGTGTAAAAGGGGAAAAGTAATTGCTTCTCTGGAAAGTTTTTTTCTAGTTCTGTAGTTGATAATACAACTGTGATTATTAAAGTAGATTTTATTTTGTAGTCTTCTAAACCACTTTAATCTTAGCAAGAGTAGATTGCAGATGTGAAGTTTGGACTGAAAGCCTCTAGGAGAACAGTGTTGCTGAACATTTCTGCATAATTCTATGAGAGTTTTCACAGCAAAATGAAAAGGAAAATTGTTCCTTGCTGTACTCAGCATTTTGCTAAATACTGTTCATTCCCAATAGCTAAAATAGCCTGAATACCATGAGGGCTTCTTGCTAACCTATAACTATGTTAATGCCTTTCTCGCCACAGGAGCAGTTTCTCCCAGTAAAAAGCCAAAAAAATTGCACACTGCAGAATGCACACCACAGATATTGCCAACAAACTGCTACTGCAACCTCCCTGTGAAAATGAAGCATTTTTTAAAAGGCTGCCTTGCTTTGGGGAAAACTTTCAGTGAAAACTAGTTGCTGTGGGAGGACAGTCTGGTACGATGGAAGCGTTTGGGTGCTTTGTTGTACCTGTGGGTGCTCTCTATCTGCAAAGTACATGTGCCAAAAGACTGTTTATAAATAAATGCTCTGTTACTTTTAGATTTATGGAACTCTGGAAATAGTTTAAATAGGGTATGGGGAGAGGATGGTCTTTCTCACAGAATTTGGCATTTCCAGTTTGATAACATGAGGGCCAGTTATGTTTGGATACCATTTGGTGGTCAGCCTGCCTTCAAAATTAACAGTTTGGTGTGCCTGACATTTAGTAGTGAGGTAAGATTTAGATTTGGGTTTAGATAAGATAGGAGAGATTTGTATGTTTGAGTCCAGAAGAAATGAAAATAAACAATTTTGAACCACATCCTAAAGCTGAAGATCTTGTCTGAAATTCCTAATGAGGTTCTAAACAAGGTTGACTTGACTGTAATACAGCCTTGCAGGCTGGTTGGGGGAGCAAGGGGGAAGAGAGGTGTCTTGTCTGCTCTTCTCAGACAAAAGCTAGTTATTATCTGTCCTGGTGACTTGAATACCAGGGAACATTAGGGAAAATGACATGTATGTTTTTGTGAGCTTAAGCACATTCCCTAGGTAAGAAGTGTTCAGGAAATTCATCATGGGGCTTAGTGTAATGCCATGGTTCTGCTGTGTGGAATTCATCTCCTATAGCTCAGGAGAAACCTTCCTGATTGTGTTTTACTGCTTGCACAGAATGGGCCAAAGAATTTTATACATCACAGAGTATTTTATACAGTCACATTTTATATTTTATATTTTATATTTTTTTATTTTTATATTTTATATTTTATACAGTCACAGAGGTTGCTCTACTTACTTACATTTCTGAATTTAAACTTTCCCCTTAAAACTTAACATAAATATAAATGTATCTTTATAAAATCATTTCACTACTGGGGAGGAAGATGCTTGTATGCACTTATGGCACCTGGAATAGTGATAGGACAAGGCTTGTGGGCTAGCACATTGTAACCACTGCTTTCTAGACCTGTTAAATGCCTACAAATGGTCTAAAATAACATTTATACAGCATTTTATAGCTCTGAAAGTGGAAGGTGTCCCTGCCCGTGGCAGGGGGATTGGAACCAGAGGATATTTAAGGTCTCTTTCAACCCAAACCATTCAATGTTTCTGTGTGTAAAGATTGTTAAGTGACAAATTTGACAGTGCTGCCAGGAGAAATGAGCTGTCACTCATTCAGCTCCTCGTGCAGTCAGCTTTGGGACTTGTAGATGACAAACAGTGGCACAAGCTCTTCTTTCGCAACAAAAACAGCACTTTACCTCCTGGACACCTTTTGGTCCGTTGTCGAAAGAGCCTGCACTCAGCTCTCCAAGGTGCTGTAGCTTTTTTTCCTCTAGTGATTTCTGATGTGGTTACTATTGTCAATAGAGAAATTGCTGGCAGATTGAAAATGTGCGGGCAATGTCAAATTAATTGTTGCTTAAGGATGCACACAGAAGATCCTGATGATTTGGTTGTACTAGTTTACGTTTATTCTCAATTTCTGAAAGTTATGTGTGGTTTTTTGTTGTTTTTTGGGTTTCTGTTTGTTTTTGTTTCTTTTGTTTTGGGGATTTTTGTTTGTTTGTTTTTTTGTAATTGGAACAGAGCAGCCGTAGAATCAACAGATTGCTGACCTTTCAACCAACAACAGTTAGGGCTAAGCTTGTGTCACGAAAGACCATCTGGGCTTTGTCATCTCTGAGGGAGATGTCTAAAGACGGAAAAGAGTTTCACTTGTAGTCATGTTCCAGTTGCACAGAGATCTCTGAAAGCTGTATTTAGCTAGTGAGGGAATAACAACCATATTTATTTCTTGAATAGTATCAAGAATGATAGTACCACATGTTCCAGGGCCTAAAAATGAAACGTTTTCTCGATGTTTTCTCCTTTAACTTCCTTGGTAGGGCATGTGGTGTCTGTGGCACAGCAGGGGCTTTGAGATGGCTTCATGGTGGTTGACCAGAATCTGAGAAGGCCATGCAATCTGACAAGTGGGGTAGCAAAGTGAGCTCAGTGTGAAATGGGGCTGGTTGGGAGGGAAGAAAGCTGTTCTCATACATGTATGAGTTAATTATAGTTAGGCAGTGGAAAGAGTTTCCTAGAGCTGAACGCTAGTCACATTAGAAACATTGTGCAGATATACAACATTTATTTGCCTGATCATCTCTTTTTTTGTCTCATGCTGAAGGTGTAGCAGAAATAGGAAGATTTTCCCTGAAATCCTTCACGTGCAGTTCAGTTACTCAACTTTTTTATCTTTTTTTTTTTTTTTTCCTCTCTCCCACAACTCTTTCTCCAAACTGCCAACTACAACTACAGCTTGTAATAATCTGAAGTGGGAAGATTTCAAAGTAGAGAAGCTTTGCCAAAGTTTTTTTGTGGTTTTTATCCAAGATCACTTCTTCTATTTCTGTGGTTTACTTGGGGCTACATATTCGTCTAGATGAAGATGATGATCAGAGTGGAAAATACAGGCATTTCGTAATTGGCCTAGCAATTACTTCTCATGATGTAGAAAAAACACAGACATAAAAGTCATGCTTACTTTCAAAATATCTGGTTGTCAGAACCCATTTGCAAAAGCTCTCCATTGTATCCTTTTTGTAGTGAACTGATAACAAGTGGGTTTATTCCTTTGCACAACACTTCTCAAAAAAAAAGCGTTGTGTTTGTTCATCTTTTCTTCCATTGTTTATCTTTTTTTCTTTCTAGTGGAATAGTTTTCTCTTTCTCTAATTACTACTATTTTATATACAGGCTGAATGGCTAACTCTATTTAAAGGTATTTGTAAAGTGTCTCTGTCAGAAGAGTTTAGGCATCTTTGTTCTTGTATCTCTGCAAACTGAAATCAAAAGAGAGACCATGCTTGTATTTTTGACTAGTTGTGTTGGGTCATTATTTAAGGAGCAAGATGGGAAATGGGACGGCTAAAGAACTCAGGAAGATTTGCCCAAACTTGCTGTTAATGGCACAGGATATTTTCATCTCTCTTCTCTCTGCCTTACTCTTTTTCTTTCTTTTTGCCTTGCAGGACTGCTTCAGTTCCTTTATCATAATGCAACGCGTGCCCATGTCACAACCTGACACTGTGGGGAACTGCTGGTCCAAGGCTGACTCTTTGCTTTTGCTGTTGACTGAATCCTTGGATTTGAAGTTTCGTTGACATTGCTGAGATTAGTGCTCGGACCTTCAAGAGAAGAGACTTTCTGATGGTCCTGCTCCACTCCACCTGACCCTATGAAAGGAGGGTTCGCCATAGCTCCGTCCTTTGCTCTCCAGTTCCACAAAATGGGTTCGTTCAGAAGGCCCCGACCTCGCTTCATGAGCTCCCCTGTCCTCAGTGATTTGCCTCGGTTCCAGGCAGCCAGGCAGGCTATGCAGCTCAGCTCCAACTCTGCCTGGAACAGGTGAGCAGGATCTACCTGGGCTGAGCTCTTGCTCTGTAGCAGCTCCACAGTAAGGGCCATGTATGTCTTATCTTTGTGCTTCACACCATTTATAGCTAATCTCGTCTGTTTATAAGCATGCATGAATTTTTGGCATGACCAAATTTTGCTGGTATTGAAAGCATCCATGGAGTTGAAAAATTTAGAGCTAGTAGTGTTCAGTTGGTTTGGATCAATGCTGTTCAGTGGTACTGTCTTGAAGTAAAGAAGAATTGTTTTTAGTTCACAGTTGCATTTTTTAAGAAACATTTAGGAAAACATATTCCTACTACTGTAATAAATGACAGTTCCCTAATTCACAGAGAAATTTATTTGCATATTATGAAGGTTTTATCACAGTCAATTTCCTCTGAAAACTACTAAGCTTGTGGCTTCTACCAGCATTTCCTATTGACAACCAAGTCCTGTCTGCAGTGCATGTCATGCAGCAATAGCAACTGAGAAAACAATGAGAAGGGTGATGAAAAAACAATGAGATGTCCTCTGTCCTGATCTGATCTAACGGTGTGCTGATACCAAAAGTGGGTGTTCCCACCTTCTGCCACCTGCTCTGTGCTCTGCAGACCCTTCTCTCGTGCTGACCCAGCTCAGCTGACCAATGTTGCACAAAAGTAGCCTGGCAGAACCACTGCAGTTTTGTGCCACGACAGTGAGCTGAGGTCTGTGAAGCATGCAAATGCTGTAACTGGCCCACAGAAGGGAATGTCCATTAAGGGAATGACACCTGTTCTTATTAGCCATGACAAACCTTTAGACCTGCTAAACCATCTTGTATGCTGTCACTTCATGACTTCCTCTGTGCTGGTGAGAGAGATATGAATTAGAAGATACTCAACAGCTTCTTACAGGCATTAACAAGACTTAAGCTTGGGTGTGACTGAGGTAATGCTCACTGCAGAATGTCTTCCAGCACAGCCAGGGTCTCATCAGATGCTGCAGATTGTGTGGTTCCTGCGTAATGCAGCGTGATGTGTTTGGCAGGTATTACCAAAAATTTGTGTCTCCTCATAGCAATTAACCTGCAGCACGAACAGTGTCCCTCTAACAACTTTCCCTTGCTTACAGTAGACAGAAATGGAGGTTAATTCTGCTCTGCCTCTGAGGACAGATGAAGGTAAATAACAGTAATGATTTCAAGGTGAGAAAGAGTGGAAGTATTTAAGGGTAATTAACTTCTCCACCTGGTTATAACCACTTTACTTTTGGTGTCCAGCTCATATTGTGCTCTGTGTTAAATCAAACTGCTGGCTGTTATTAACAGATGTTACACTGTCTCATTTCTTTTTTAACAGTGTTCAAACAGCAGTGATAAATGTGTTCAAAGGAGGAGGCTTGCAAAACAATGAACTTTACACCCTCAATGAAAATATCAGGTAGGTTGCTGAAATGTGTGAAAATGGATTTTAATTGCTGCTCATTTGGTGTTTGCTTGGGTTTGTTCCCTTACAGAACCACAGTTAAAGAATATTAGTGGGAGGAGCAGGGGGGTCAAAGCAAACTTAAGCACAGTTTTGGGGTTTCAGGATAACTTCCTTCTTTCTCGCTATTGGGTGAAGTGAATGGTATGGGGTACTTGGATAATGTTTGTCTGACTTGCATGGATATGTAGCTTTAACAAGGACAGATTGTTTATTGACTTGAATTGTAAGGGTTTTGTCCCTTCCTGGGGACTACGCCTCTTCTGGCTATTTTTACACATTTTTGTCACGGAAACTGCGAAGATAGTAACATCTCTTTTCTAAAACCAAGCTTCTCAGAATGGGGGAGTGTTTAAACAAACCCCAACATTTAATTTGAAAGCTTAATCTTCACACGATAATTGCACAGCAAGACCTGAAAATATGAACCTTAAGATAAAAAAACTAACACCCTACCAAACATCATCTGGCACTGATGCTAGTGATGGTTAAAAGTATCATTTTCTTTTAAAAGTAGGTTTCATGATTATCTGTGGTTTCATTCTGATTAGTTGGAAAGTTTGATTAGCAATAGATAGGACTGTAGAGTAGATAAAGAATAATTTATTCTTGCCTTGGTTTCAAGTCCTGCTAAGAGTATTGTCAGGGTTCATGGATGTAGGCTTATCCTCCTCTCTTTATGACTACATTCATATTCATTCATCAAGAGTGCTGTCTCTCTCCTCCTTTTGTATGCCCTTCCCCCACCCTTATTGCATTTTTTCTGAACTCCAAGGTTCAAATGGCAATTTGAGCTAAGCATGTGCTGAGCAGCACTCTAAACTACCCCTTTCCCTACTTTCAAAATAAATGCAGCTATCAGTGCAGGAGACTCTGTCCGACTTGGTCTGCTCCCAAACCAGAAAAGTTTAATATAATTCCTTTTGAGAGTTGAGCAAGGGCAGCGTTTCATACTTTAATGGTACTTTGGTGTGTTTGGGTCAGAAGTCCTCAAGTTAGGTTTAAGTACTTGGAGCAGTCTTAATTCTCCATGGGATGACTATTTCTGAATGTGAAAATAAAAACAAATGTAATAAGGCTTGGGAAATACCTTAACCCACAGCCTGTTAGCAGACCTGGGGACTGGATTTGGGCTTTGTGACTTGTCTTCCCAGCTGTTGCCCACGGCAGTGGCTGCATCCTGCTGTACCCCCACAGTGCATGCAGGTTCTCCTTCCCAACCTTGTAGAGAGGCAGTACAAAGGGCAGAAGTGCTGTGTGGCCTGGGCTTGGCCCCAGCGGGTGAACCGTGCTTCATGTTGGTTACTGAAGTGAATCTAGACTGTTGAGAGTCAGGCAAAGAACAGGAAATTCTTTGTGAGCTGTATATCCTTTGAAAGCAGCGCTGATGGTGGAAGGGGAAATGCCCTCCTCCACAGACATGCACTCCTAAGCAGTACTTGGAAGCACTCACCTTGACATACATGAGTAATGTTCCTGCAGGTGCCTTTAGCATTGGTTACATCTCCAAATGTCATTCTTTAAATAGGCCATTTAACATTCAAGTAGCTCATTAATGTCCATCTAAGGAGCGAAGGACGTGCATCTGCATTTATATTTGTATGAACACCTGCAGCCTCGCACCTGTGGTTCTTGGTGTAGCTCCCAACACAGCGTTAGCTCTATGTGTGTGAGGTGAATCTCTGACTTGACACTGGGCAAAAAGCCAGACCTGTCAGACATCCAGCTTTTGTGTCCATTTGATTGAGCTGGTGCGTTTTCCTTTTTCGTAGTTCTCCATTCAGCTCCTTGGTTGTAGCTAACAAATGCAATAAGAGACTCAGATTCTGTGCTATGCTTAGCCATTTGACAGTGGGAAACACAGGAGCGCTTTAGAGGACAGTAATGACAGGACCAGGAGATGAGCAGGTGGTAACATTTTGTTGTGATTTGATACCATGTTTCTGGCTTTTTTTTTTTTTTTTTTTTTTTTAACTGCTCTGAAAGTCAGTTGTGACAGCAAGAGGAAATGTAAGAAATGCCACTGCAAGATGGAATTTCAGGAAGCAAGAGGCAATGATTAAGAGGAGACCCCACAATATTTGGCAATGGAAAGTGTTGGGGGACTTTTAAGTTTTAGGCAGAATTTACTGCTATAGGATTTATGTTCAGTCACTGAAAGCTGAAAGTGCAAACATACTAAACTTTGTAAGTTGTATTTTAATGCCTCTTCTGATGTAAGACAATCCTGATTTTTATACTGGTGTTTTGAAATATAAATATGTATTAGAATTTAAAGCTTTTCTCACAGCGTAGTTTAAAAGTCAACAGTTTCAATTAGAAAGACTTCTTTAGAATGGTTTCTGCCCACATGTATTAAAAACAGCTTTTGTTGAATATCTAGAAACTCTTTCTTGAAAAATGTCTTCTCTTTTATTTTTTGTGATCTGGTAGCGATGGGGAAGCTGCAGCTTCTGCTTGATTTCTCTTCTCCTTATCCTCCCATTTTTTATTTCCAAGAGAAAAGGAAGCACAACAATAGGGAGATATGCTATCTTCAGCAGAATGAAAGACACCTTTGTTTAAACAAAAAACCAGGAAAAAATATGGATTTCAATCTAAATAAATTGTTTCCCCAGCTTTCTTTTTATTCAAGGGGGTAAATGTTTTTGGGGTTTTTTTCACTTGTTCTAGATGCATGTAGACTTCAGAGAAACTCTTTCATTCCTTTAAAATTTGACGATAGCCTTTGCGGGCACTTGCAAAATATTTATGTAACTGTAAAAGAAATCTAACTGTGGCCAAAATCACACATTCACGTGTTCTCCCATATCTTTGGTATTACTGGTAGTAAAGTGTAGATATACCTGTAAGACATGACCAGCAATGATTGCTACTTCATGGCTGCGTTCCTTCTGTCTACAGACGGCTGCTGAAGAGTGAACTCGGATCCTTCATCACAGATTACTTTCAGGTACTGCATGATTTCCTTGCTTTGTTTTGAGGTTTGCTCTCTTCAGATTTTTAGCCTATAAAAAAAATTAGGACACCTCTTTACATGCGTGTAGCCTACACGTTTCATTTTTATTTTCCTACACAGGCTGCTGGAGGTACTGGACTTTTTAAATGCAAGCTGTGTAGCCTTGGGAGTAACCATATTTAGAGAAGTATGTGCAAAATTAAGGATGGTCTTCCTTTGCTATTAAGAAAGGCTGCTAGTAGCCTGCCAAGATCAAGAAGGAATTCACTTGAATTTTTTTAAGAAGATGGGATACATTTTCTCTAGAACAGAAAATTCAGAATTAGGTTTTCTGCAACAGGGGCCAGCAAAGGGGAAGAGAAATGATAATAGCTGCCTGGAGGCAGAAGGGGGCACAGAGAAGGAAGTTTCTATCAGCAGGAAATCAACCTGGGTACTTTTTGCTTTTTAGTCCCATAAATACAAATGCAACTTCTGAAAAAGCAATATATGAAGGATGAGGGAAGACTTGAACAATCACAATTGTGAGTAAGTGTTGTTGCCTTTTACTGATACTGTCCAGGTAGACAGACATGTAACCACATGAAAGCCTGTTGGATGATTTTGAGAAAGCACTGATAGCTTTCAGTGTTTTAATTTGATCAGTGTAGCGTTGATTAAAACAAAAGACACTGCTGGAAACATGAGGGTTTTTCTCCCTTTGAGTAAGAGAGAGACAGAAAATTTCAGTACTTTCTGAAGCGGCTGATGCCGCTTTGTACCATGCTAACAGCTCAAAGGAGGAAAACGAAGACTAGTGTTGTTTCCTATCAGATTACATGATTTATTAGATTACAAGACTTAAAAAAAAAAAACCCTGCTGTGCTGGCAAGTGAGAAGCAAACTCCTGCCCCAGAGATAGTTATGTTCCACTTCCTCAGACCCTCTCTGCACAAGTTGTTTACTGCAAAGAGGCGGCTGCTGGTGTCGCGTGGCAGGACGTTTCCTAGAGCCTGAGAGGGGTCTGGCAGCAGCCACTGGCACTCAAATTTAATTTCTGGGTTATTTTTGCTCAGTGTTACAAGGCGTAACTTGGCATCCATCAGACTTAGCCTGAAGTAAAACTCTTAGTGTAGGCAAGTTGTGAGACAAACTGTGAGATAAAGGCTATTGTTGGAAATGAGATTTTTTTTCCCCTCTGTGAGGTAAGATGCAGACTTATTTCTGATTCTAGACTAACAGCACATGGCAATGATAAAAGCTATCACTCCCTCCTGAATGTCTTTCCTCAAAAATCCTAGGACCATGGAGTGGATAAAGAACGTTCATGTGCCATAGAAGGGCTGACAACATTATTTCATTTGTCTGTGGGTTCTGTTTCACTGCTGATACCAGCGGAATTACGGCAATACTGCGCCACCAAAATGAGCAGAGTTGAATCAAGCTGCTGATTTGGCTGAAAAATAACCTTGAAAGAAAAAAATAAAGTTTTCAACTACTTCCTTTGACGTGTTGTGGTCATCACCTCTGACATGGGGGAGGTGCTGGGAGTGGGTCACCAGTATGTAGAGTGGAGTCTTTTGGCGGTGACTTCCTCCTCCATCCGTTAAGGCCCATTGAAAGCTATCCCAAGAACCAAGTTTTCTGTCCTCTTAGATTGAAATGGACCCTGAAGGTTATGCCATCTGTTTAGCCAGAGAGTTTTAAACATCCTAGCAGCAATCAGAGCAACTAACTTAATCATGTAATATTTAGATGAGATAAATGGACTTAAATGTTTTCCATTTCTTATGCCACAGCACTTATAACAGGAGTCACTAAGATAACGTTTAAAATCACATTTGCTTTAAGAGTTCATGATTTTGCATTATGTATATTTTATAAACTCACACATGCACATTTTTTTCTAACCACTGAATATACAAGACTAAAATGGAACATAGCTTTTATAGTGAGACAAAGCTACCTTTGTGATCAACTTGATTTGATTACTCACAAGTCCTTTTCATCAACACTTGTGCAAATTAACAGTTTTTAGGTCCTGAGATTGCTAAAAGAATGTTTAGGAAATGGTTGGAGTTTGTGCAGTCTTTTTCTGCTACCAAACCATCATCACGCCAGAGTTAGTGAGTCTGTTGTCTTTGAAAGAGAAATATAATTCCTGTAAGAGTTTCAGTGCAAACTCAGATGTTTCTTTCTGAAGGAGAGTTGTGTTTATAGATCTGCTGCTTTAGCAGTCCTACTATATATACAATCCATCTCCTTGGTTAGGAGTCTGAGTGTAAATGCTAAATAGTTGAGATTTGCAGTATTTGCTGCAGATCTGCCTTAAAGCAGGGCTTTGTGCTCCAGGTTTTGCATTACCGACTTTGCCCATTAACTGATTCAACAGCTTCCTGCTGCTGAAAAGGGACACTTTGCACTCACCTCTTAGTTCAGTAACCCAGTAGCTCACCTTTTGCTTTCTCTGCTGGGTTGCTTTGCTGGTGGTCAGCTGAACAACAACATGGAGAAATCCTATGACCGTGGAAGATAAGAGCCTGGGATTTGAAGGAACAGGGTGTATTGGTGATTAGGACTTTTCTGGTGCAGCTGGACAAGATAGCTCCCTTTATTTTCCTGCTCTTTGACCCTTGTGCTTGTGGAGAAAATTTTTTAAGTATAAAATTAGTGAGTATTGATGAACTGATGCATTATCAGCCTGATTCTGCAAACAGCCTGAAACAAAACCTTTGGAAAGGATGAACTGCTTCTTTTCACTCTCTGGGGACTCGTTAATCTTGAAACTCATGGGGAGCGGAAAAAGCAAATGCATTTATGCATACTAACTCCAAACTGTCTTCTCCCAGGGTGGAGAGACCTGATCCCTTCCCAGGCACTGTATCCTCTCCCAGAACATACGGGCTGCAAATGCAGAAAGTCAAATGCCCGGAGCTGATGCCTTTTCAGCCTACGTCCACTTCCTGCCCTGGCAGAGATGGCAGCTGAGGAATGGCGAGTGGACTGTATTTCGTTATTTCATCCAAAGAGAGCTTTGATGTCTTAAAATCAGAAGCAAGCTGTTACATAATTTCCAACCTGCTGCAGTGGAGAGCCAGCGGAGGCGGCAAGTCCTGACTCAGAATTAGACCTGGCTTTCTCTTTGTATGCGAAGCCACAGAAACTGCAGCATGCGAGCACACACATTGTGGGGTATCATGCAAAGTCAAAAGAGCAAGGTGATAATGGATAGCTGAAAAGTAAGCAGTGTTAGTGATGAGGCAAGCCTGGATCCAAACCAAAACTGATTTTATCTTCTCCCTTTGGGGCAGTTAGAAGTGGTACTGGTGAACCAGCCTGTGGCTCAGAGTCTCTCTAGCTGTAGGTTTGCGGGCTGTGCAAGGTGGCCACAGTGGGAGGGAGAAACATGCACTCCTCCCTCTACGGTGGCACCATGAAGCTCTTGCTTAGGTCCCTGCTGCATGTTTTTCTGGGACTCCAGCCTGGAGAGATGACTCCAGCATCTCTCGTGATGCTTGCTCTCTCCTTTGAAAAGCTGCTTTGTAAAGCCTAGCTAACAGCTGGAGATACCATGTGTCTGCTTAGTCAAAGGGAAAAATCTGGTGTGTGATGTATCTTTTCCTGATGCCAGGTTTCTATGTCTACCTGTCTCAAAGCAAAGCAAGGAAATAGTTGTATAGGTTATTGGAGTGATGGTTATTTCTGAACACAGGTGACATTAGCTCTTCTCTGGCTAAGTACTGTCTCATGCCTGCTACCAGAGGCTGCAGCAGCTGAGCTGCTGCACAAGAAAGAGAATTCACACTTGTATGATTTGCAGAGCTCAGCTGTATGTCTGCAATACTCTTTTGGGTCAAGCTGGTCTTTATTATTGTATTTCTCTCCTGACTGGCTGGGAACCTCTGTTCGTGCAGGTCTGCTAATTATTTCTGCTTCATCTGGCACTTTCTAGGACTGAGTTTTCATGGGGCAGCTCCAGGCACTCCATAGCAACTATCTAGCTTCTTTGCCGTGGATGGGGTCCCCCGGGAGCTCCTCACTGTTATCGAGCAGAGGACTTAGTCCCGGGTGGCAGCAGCAGGGACAAATGCTTTCAGGCCCTGCTCACATTAACTCTGTAGACATGTGTGAATCGCTCAGAGTGTGGCATGGGGCAGTGAGCCATGCCCTGGCTAAGCAGGGTTCCCACCTGCAGCAGTGACTCACAGTGCAGAGTCAGGGGGCCCGGCTGTGGGATATTCCCACAGCTGCCGCCTGGCTGGCACCTTGTGCTCTAGACTGTAGCAGTGTTGCCTGCTTGGTCTGCCTGGTCTGCTATCCTTCTTACCCTCCCTGCCTCACTTTCTCTCTTTAACTAGGCTTTTTTTAATCTGCTGTGAACAAAGCCAGCTCTAAGAAGAATAATTTGGGGATGTTATTTCATATTTATCTTGCAACCTCTTCTCCACGTAAGATTGAAAGGCTCTCTGTTTTTTTGTCACTATTTTCTCTCTTTTTAGAGAAAAAAGAAAGGGGAGTGCTGTAGGTATGAGATACTGCAGCTCACACAAGTTCACATTTTGTAAAACAGTTTCAACAAACAGGTAGGTGTATGTGTGCAACTGACAATAACTTTGTAGAAAATACCTTCCAAGTAAGTCTGGGTGGTGCCTTTTATCTTAAATTAACATCAGATTATCCACAAAACAGTGACCATGTGTTTGCAGAGGCTGTAAAAGTGTAGTTTAGCACTAGAACACAAAGCCTCAGCTTTCAGCTAGAAAAGGGGGCTGAACTGAAGAAATGCTGTAAAGTGCAGAAGAAAAACTAATTTTTTTTTTCACCCTACAAAATGAGGTCAATTATTTTGAATATGTTCTGGAGTTTTCTTCTGTTCCAAACTTATGCTGTTTGATGAACTAGTATTAATTAATGTGTTAATTTAACGGTGGCTTTTAAAAGGCATGCTGGCCATGTTTTCTTGGAGACGTGACCAGAACGCAAAATTTGTCCATAATTGAATGGGTGCTTGTGTAAAATTTTTTTTCCCAAAGATAATGGCTTATTTTTTTATTAGGAGAAGAATTCATTTATACCCTGCTATGCTGCAGATGTGGCTTTCAGACAAGATGTGAATTTCCCTGTGATGGCTCGAGCCTCCTTGATGGTTTCTGTGGAATTGCTGCCAAGACTACTTAGTTGTTTCTTGGCACCCTTCTGTTTGAATATACCACCCACAGCAGAGTAAGCTGTGCTAGTGGCAGGGCTGTCATGCCGAAATCCTTCCTGTTGGGTCTGTCCAGAGGCTGTCACCACAACCAGGCTGCTGACAGAGTGCTTCTGACAGCCAACATCTTATTTGCCCCAGGCAAAGTCAGATGGGTACCATTTTGCCCAGAGCGTAGTGGGAGTGTGCATGGGAAGGGCCTCCTTGGCCCGCATTGGGGATGACCGACTCCTGCCAAGGTAGAGGGCAGGAGAAGGTATTTGGCACTGCTGGTTTGAGAGAGGAGCCCCAATTGTTGTGCCTGGGATAGGTTCCACCTTCTGAGAAGGTGAGGTAACTGGAATTACTCCACTGGGTATGAATGGAGAAACTTGCCTCAATTTCTCTAACAGGGCAGGGAAAGAGGAAAATATCTGTGCCAGGAAAATGGAAGGAATTGCTAAGCATATATGTTTTACAGTGTGGTGTGTGACTGCCTTCAAAATTTTATTTGATTCCCAATAATTTCAGCGCAGCTTACTTTAAAGAGTAGCAAGCACACACACATTGTGGGAGGGTCTTTGCTGAGGAACAAATACAGTGAGTATTTTAGCTTTGAAGCCTGTCTTTCAAAACTTATGGCTTTTCAAAACTTACTTAAGGCTTTCTCTTAGCTGCTCTTCTTAGTGGTATACCTGAAACAGCTATTGTGGTTTTCTGCACTGAGAAAACTATGAGGGTTTCAACCTGTGAGATTTCACAAGCTCACTTCTATCTGCTGCAAAACAACTCTCTCCAAATTTCTCAACTGCATGTACGTGTGGGGTGTTAACTTGAGACTTTGTTTCTCTGCACATCATTCTTTTCTGTAGCAGGAGTTAGGGCAGGTTTGCACCCCCCTCAATGAGTGTCTAACATCTCATGGTGTCCCAACAGCAGGGTGAGAATTTCACCCTGGGGAACCCGGAAAAGCTTATTTGGGGAGGGAAGAGAATAACTCCTTTCCCAAAATCCTCCAAAAGCTCACAGTTCGGCTGTAAGTGGAAAGAGATAAAAGGTGGAAGCTAAACTTTTTCAAGTAAATGCATCCTTCAAGCTTACTTGGTGTGAGTCTTTATCTCTCCTTGCTTGCAAATAGATTTATTTATGCTCTTAGCTCTGTGCCTCTGGATTGCCTCTGGCAAGAAGGGATGCAGCATCAAAATAAGACTATGTAATCTAGACAAGGTCTGATACAGACCTCTGCTGTGGCTGCATTTATTAGGTTGTATTGATTTGTCAGCAGACCCTGTAGGGTTTTTTAATGACAATTTGCCTGTCTGGCTTGATATGAAGGATTAATGTTTGGATTGAATCAATTTCTAACCCTGTGACTTTAGCAGAAAAGATGGATAAGTAAAATTTCCAGATATTTTTAAGATGGGGAAAAGGGATATTAAGTGTTGTGGGGTTTTTTTTAGAGTCTCTTCTATAGGAAAAGGGAAAACCTGAAAAGACAAGCGAAACATCTGTAGTAACTATAGGGACCTAAACTTTTGAAGAAACCTCAAAAATGAGATAATGCAATCTGCTTAGCACATGGAAGTACTGATAAGACATTCACAGGAGCATTATAAATTCTTTACTACTAATATATATTTTTAACAGATATAACTGTTCTGTTCATTACTGTGTACAACTGTGTATTTTGGTTGCTGACATAGCTGTAAAATAAAGAAAACCTCTCCTCTCTGGAAGTAGAAAATATCAATAATACTAACTTTTAAGCAAAGCAGCTGAAAGATTGTAGCCACAGTGCTCAGGAAACATATGTAAATTGAAACCTAATGTTCTAGTGCAGGTAGAAAAAGAATTCATATTTCTTGAGAAAAAAACAAAAAAAAAAGGTGACACCCTCATATATATATATATGTGTGTGCATACTTTTTATTATAAAGTAGGTTAAAATGACACAGTATCAAAGACCAGCTATAAATTTTCCCTGAAGAATATGAGAGGTAATTACCTTGATCTACAAATTGAAAAATAAAGAAATTACTTTATTGATAAACTGAAAGCATTTGGAAGGATTAAAGTGCAATATCACTTCAACACTATCTTATTTTTCAGACACAAAAATATCTACAGTGTAAGTGGGTTTCATTTTTTTTTCACATTATGATATTTTTCATTCCAGATTTCTTCCTCCCTCCTTTTTCGCATTGTTTTTTTTTTCCCCTGGAAAGTAATTTTTGTTGTTGTTGTTGTCCAGAGCATGACATGTGTAGTCCATTGTTTCTGTTGAACAAATCTAAAACCTGAATGGTGTCCAACAACCTAATATTTTCCTCCAAGGCCCATATTTTGGCTAGAGAATCTTTGCAAAACAGTCACCTTCCATTTGTTGCTAGCAATGTTTTGGAATCTTGCAGTTTTTTTCAATTTGTGAACATATTTGTCCAACTTGCTGATTCCTATTGTCATTCCCCAGTTGAAGAGTGTCTCCCAGGCTGAGAATGTCACAGAACACTGTTTCCTTCTGTTTATACTTTACAACACTACTCCAGATTTGCATTCCTTCTCGTTGAAGGGAGGATGCAGAGGTGTGCTGCTCTCTTTGCTTGCGGTGGCTTTCCTGGTTGCCTGGTCCTGTGTGTGTCATGGATGAGCCAGCCTGGTATATGGTTACAGGAGGCAGGTTCATCACCCAGAGCAGTAGTGCCAGGGCAGGTATGCAATATGGCAGCTCATCAGGAGGCCCTGATGGTGTCCAGGCAGTGGTGTGACAGCAGGGTCCACCGGGACTGAAGAAAGATGTGCCTTGCTCCTCTACTGATAGAAGGTTCAAAAGTGCAACTTTGACCTGGTTACCCACTTAAAAGCAAAAGCTGTATGATGAACAAGGGTGGAGGCATCTCTATGCATTGTGTGCTACCCTGATATTGAATTCTTTCAGAGGGACAGAAGGCTTTATTCTCTATCAGTATAATTTCTGTAGTAGGACTATATCTTTTAGGATGCAGTAATAGTATGTTATGTGGTGATTGCAGCACCTTTCTCTGGGATCCTCAGACCTTAATAACTGATTCACCTAGTGCTGTTGGGAGAACAAAAAGATAGGCATTGTTTTTGCACCGTTCTTATGTTTGGGGAAGTGGGAACAAAAATCTAATCAGATATTTAAATGTTGTGAGCTGTGAATGGGCGTATTGGTATCTCGACCTGTCTGGTCCATGATAGTTGAGTTTATCTAGAAGGACTTGCTCTTGCCAGTTCTTCTGTAGCTTGGGACTACATACTGAGATAAGCCAACTGTTCGGTATAGCAAAAGAAATAGCCTCACTGAAAGGGAATAGGTAGGAATAGAGAAGTGGATATTAGAAAACTGAACTGACTTACTGTGCAGTTAAGCAAACACTGAGCTAGTACAAAGGAAGAAAAGAGTGGGACATTTTCATAGCATTTGGCCCTTTGATCACTTCCATCACCTGACTGAGAGATAGCTTATGTGGCTGCACTATTATGGTAAGAGCCATTTTATTTTCTTGATTCCCTCCCTGTGACCCTTCCTACTTCTGGCAAGTGTTTCAACTGCTGTGTCTGTTGTGTTCTCATGTGCAGCTGAACAAGAGGGGGTTAATGAAAGTATAGCACTCACACTGAGACCAGTGCTGGAAGAAGGCACTACAATATGCCTAACCTTTAGATAACTGCATGCATAGTGGATAACATCTGAAAAAAATCATTCTTATATGTTTATTATAGATCTCAGAAAAGGCAAATGCACGTCTCTCTTCTCTCTTGGCAGAACCAGCTCCTTGCGAAAGGCTTGCTATTTATGGAGGAGAAGGTCAAGCTGTGTGAAGGCAAGTATAGTAGTAACCTGTTTCAGAAGGGAGTTGTGCTTTGATGTTTGGTCAGACAAGATGTTTTGCATGTCTAGAAACTGTACAGCCCCTTCTGGTACTGTAGTAGGGTGTCACACAACCCCTCAGAAGCCAGGTTGCACTGCAGCCCTTGTGAAGCTGGAGGGATGGAGGGCTGTTTTAATAGCCACAGAGTCACAATGCTCCCACCGGCCATGACTTTATCATGAGAACAGAAATGTGGGTTTTGTGTGGCAGTTGAACCTGGGCTCAGAGCTGTTCTGGTCTGGATGTGGATCCTGTTGCAAAACTTCTTGGAACTGCCTTCTGCCTTTTATTTCTGAATGTAATTTGCAGCTTGATGTAAGCACAAGTTTAGTTACTCTGTCATGCTTTTGAGAGCTGAACTTCATGTACATTTAAAGAAAAAAAAGGTTCCTTTGGTGAGAATGAAATCCTTTAGGAAAGAAATTGATCAGACACAAAGTTCTGTTCAGACCACTGGGGTACAGACACTTGCAACTGCAGAGTGTCTGTAGACCAAGGCTAGTGTGGTGCAGCAGCTCTGTTGGATGTGTGGGGAGTTGGTCACACTTAGTAACTGTTTGCTCAAGCAAAGCAAGCAAGTCTTTATTCAAAACTAAGCTGCTGTTTGGTTTGACCCAGTTTTGTAGCCTGTAGGAAGATCTCTTACTAATCACCAGTCTGTTTTATGTGGGTCATTAAATGCCAATAGATGCTTATAATCTCACATGATTGCTGGTCCTGGATTCCTCTGCACTGTTCTTCACCAAATGACTTCATCCAGCTGGCAGACTGTAGGATTTGGTCCCCGGAGGAGTTCAGCAGTTTTCAGCCTGCTGCTTGGTGTGTGCTCCTTTGGCACTGGCCCTGTAAGGGAGGAAAAAAGGCAGACTCCTGCTTTTTCTCCAATGTGGGTACCTGATCTGCCACAACCAGCTCTTCAGAATGAGTGCTGCTCGGCTTATCATAGACTTGGTTTCTATATTCATGTAAAACTATTCCATTATCTGCTTTAGCATTAGGAAAATTGAGTTCGAATCTGTAATAAGCTGAGAGCTGCCCAAGAGTATTTTGCAGATGCTCAAGCAGTTTGGGTAAGATGAGGTTTCCTAGGCAGATACCTGTCCCTAGTTTAAAGTGACACTGGGAGACACTTTGTCTGCGTGCAGTCTGGCATCTCTGCAGATGACTCATGGGCACCTTTTTTTCATAACATGTAGGCTTGTTGCAGGTCTTGTGGTAACAGCAACAAGAATTTCTTCTTTTCTCAGTTATCTCTGTCTTCCTGGAAAATTTCTACTACCCCAGCACTCAGACACAGAGTAATGCTCCTGTTGTAGGGCATGGCAGTGTTTTACTGTGTCTGTTTTTCAATCACAATCTTTCTTTATGCAGTCTGCCAGAATCTCTTTCAACACCTGTAGGATTTATAACTTCTTGAAGAAACAAACCTTTCCTGCTTCCCCTTCAGAAGGAGAAGTGATCTATGACATTTAATTCTGTCTCCACACAGAAAAGCATTGCAGTCCTGGGGAGGAGGCAGAGGAGGAAAAAATTTAAACATTCAATTAGTCTGTTTCCTGTTGTCTTTTTCCCTTTCACTCGGCTGTTGCTGGTAATGATTAGCTGTTATGGGGGTGTTGTGTGGGTTCTCGTCCGCCTGCAGTTCCAGTTTTGAAGCCAGAGTCATACCTGAAACAGTGAAGACTCCCTTTGAGCCTTTCTGTGGTTTTTGATGGGTTCTCTGCTCAAAGTAAAATGTCTGCAGGATCTTGTCCTGTTGGCTCTCTGCTCTCTGACTGTGCCCTAAGCTGCACAACCCATGGGCAAGCATGTTGAAAGGCCATGTGGAAGTCCCCAGATGCGGAAAGCACTTCAATACAGAGTGATAAGGCTCCTTTGAGTTGCAATTTTATGTGTATTCCAGTTCCTCATGAAGGGCTTTTAGTCACTTTGAGGCTGAGCCTTCAAATCTGTCTTGAGTGTCCATCTTACATTACTGCTCCTTGAGTCTTGACTGCATTTAACCTCCAGCTAGGGCTCTACGGAATGTATCCTGGAAAATCCTTTTGTCAGAAAGTTGTACTTTTAAACCTGTGTCTGTATTTGCACCTGAAATTTCTAGGGATGTATCTAAAATCTGAAAAAACATTGCAAACCTTTAGACTTTGGGATGGGAAAAAACTCCTAAAAACTTAGAGGCTTTTAGCCTAATTGCTGAGGAGCGCACAGCTTTGTAAGACAATCCTATGAGCATAATTTGATCACAGTTGTATTCTTGTCCTGGGAATCACAAGATGCACAACTTAGTCTTCCTTCATTTTAAGTACCCACTTCTGGGCGTGTTTGTTTAAGTTGGAGTCATATGAGGGGTGCCACAAGTGAATTCCATTCAGGAACCTTCCCAAGTACCGCATTCGAGAGAAGCACAGTGGCTTTGTGCCTTGTCGGGTTTCTGACTGCTGCTTGGTAGTTGGTGGATGCCAGAGGGGGCTCAGCTCTTGTGAGTGGTCTCCCTGACTCAGTTGCTGACTCAGTTGGATGATGCTGGATGATCAGTTGATGTTGGCTGTGATCCGCTGGATTTCAGATTCACCTGCTAATGTGTGGCTGTTCCCCCATTAGTGAGGTGTGCTGTGAGCTGTGAGACTGTACAGTCCTTTGCTGTGGACTTAAAGCCTCCAGTTGAAGAGGGACTTCACTCCTTTTTTGGAATTGGCCTCATGTTTTGCACAGAGCTGTTCTCTTTGCAGTAAGCGACAGAACAATTTATAGTCACAGCCCTGTGTCTCTGCCAGCTAAGGTGAAGCTTAGCCGGGCAATGTCCAGTTTTGGGCAGAAACTGTGAAAGTGAAGGGTGGGTTTGTAGCTCTTATTTGGGAAATTACAGAGTATTTGGAAAATCAAACTTGATTTTAGTGTCCCTGTCACTAAAGTCTTTGCTCCCAATCTCTGTTTCTTTAGGTGAGGATCGCATTGATGTCCTGTCTGAAATCTGGGATCACTATTTTACAGAAACTCTGCCTACACTTCAGGCAATATTCTACCCGGTCCAGGTAATCTTAATTATAATTCAGTCAGGTAAAGCAGTGTAACTTCAGTGCCTGCTAATGGCAGATGGAAACTTCTTTGCTAGCAGCACTGTTTGACCAGTGGCTGAATAGGTGTCAAAACCTTTAAACTAAATCTGTGAGGAAGTAGACTTTGTCCAAGTCAGAATTAGCTGTGTAAGAAGGACTTCTGAAATCTCCTGGACAAACACAGTGCTTTGGGCTCAGTTTATTCCCATTTGTCTACCCTCTGTCTGTGCTTAGCTAAGCTTGGACACTGAAACTGTTGGACTACACCTGTCTAGACTGAAGCTCTGAGTTTTTATGGTTCCTCCATTTTTAAGTAGCTGGCACTCTTGGTGCAGATGACAGCACTGACAACTTGTCTTCAGAGGGACAAATCTAAAGGTCAGGAGAAAACAGGTTGAACTCACCCCTAATTGCTTTGGAGGGCTTGTATCCCATTTGTGCTTTTGGGTAATCCTCAGCTGGGTTTTTCTAGGCTTTAATAAGGGGTCACATAAATCTGTGGGTTAATGATGAATGAACAATTTTGTGTAAGACCTTTTTACACTGGGTATTTTGAAAGCTGAGTATCCCATCAGAAGTACTGACCCATATCATTTTTTAATGTAGGCTTAGTCAGGGTTTCTATACAAGCAGCCTAATTATGTTCCATGGGAGGAAAAAAAGAATGTACCTCATGCAGAGAATGACGTTCTTGGAAATGCTAGTCTCCTCCTCTTGACTTTTGCCTCTTCCATAAGACATTATTTCCAGAGCCTTTTAAAATTATTTTTCCCTTGTATTGCTTGAAAGGCAGCAGGTAAAGCTCAAAGCTTGCCCTTTTCCTCTAATCCTGAAAGAGAAAGGACTTCTGCAAAGACAGACACTAACCTTTCTACTGTGTTTATTTTTGTTCTTTCCTTGCTGCAGATGCTTAAAGGTAGGTGTTTGACAGGTAAAACTGTGCAATTATAATACTATCTTTTTCTCTCCTTTTGCAATTAATTCACAGTGAGGGAGTGACCTCATCTATTTAGGCAGGAGTTTGTCTGCACTGCAGCTGCCTGTGTACTGTGGAAATAGCTGAGTGTGTGCCATACCCACTGATGCTAAGAGTTCTGCCTCTTACCAGAAAAATCTACTCCCCTGCTATTTAAACGTCTCTGATCAGAAACTGAACAAAAATTACAGCACTGTGGGTACAGCTTTGGAAGTAACTTGGTTATAGTGGTGAAAGTGTGACTATGGAACATTGAGATTCTTTGAAAGCACAGTTTTTTTGCTGTATTTCTCTTGGAACAGTATCTAAATCACTCAAAATATATCATAGAAGCTGTAAAGTTAGGCAAGTATTGCCATTTTATGGATGAGGAACAAAGGTAACAGCATATTTAAAGATTTGTAGGCACCTTAAATTCTACGCAAATGTATGTATTAAGCTGCCTCAATGCATCTGAGAATTTGACCCAGAGTAAGCTGCCCTAGGCACCACAGAGACAGTTGCAAGTGCAACAGGGTATAAAAAATTGCTCTTATCCCAGGCCAGTGTCCTAATAACAAGACTGGACTTTACCTAGAAATGGGGAACTATACATAACCATTTACGTAATGTGTCAAACGTGTGAAGAGAGCTCATCTAGCAAGTCTTTCATCAAGCTTCAGTTCTTCGCACGCAACTCTGGTAGATGGGAAAGTCAGTTTGTTGTTGGTTCCCTGTCCTTTCCTGCAAATGTCAGCACGATTATTTAGTTGTGCTCTTCTGTGATCCCAGCAACTGCCCATTCAGAATGAAACTAAGTCAGCCAAATGTGTGAGCGTATGTTACCAAAGGTAGTAACTAGAAGTAACTTCCTATCTCAGCTAAGTTTAAACCCGAGGCTCATAGCTGTTGCAAAAATATGACCTTTAAGCAGCCAGGTTGGTTAAATTGCTGTACAGAGAGAAACTATGTAAACAGGTCACTGGCTTTTATATAGTTGCAGCTGTTGATGTGACTATTGATATGGAAAAAAGAATAACAAATCTTGTTTTGTTTGGCACACAAACATGTTTGCATTTTGAAATGGGGTATGAAGTTAATGGGGCTAAACTGCATGATATAAATAAAAAGTTTGCAGCTGCTGATATACAGTTCTGAGATACGTACTGATCTTAACTACACCTCCATGTTTCTAAACACACCGTGGTGGTTTAAAACCACAAAGTGCTTTTATTATGTCCAAGCTACCCCCCGGACTATTTGCTTTAATTCATATTTACATATTGATGATGCTGTTAATTATGACATTAAACCTATTATGAATTAATGTTTAACTGCTGGTAATTCCTTCCAGCTAAATATTTGCCATGTTGAGTGTGTTATGGAGATCATAAAATGATTCCCAAACAGACTATGGGGCAGAGATTAACATGCTGAGAATAACAAGGCAAACTTTTCAGGCTGGAGAGTACTGGGCGGGGCTGGGAGGAAAATTTCTGCTGTTAAGCTGCAGTGGGGCAAGCGAAAGTCATTCAGACATTAAGCATAGCAGCGGGAAAGGCGGTAACACCAGAATGCCAAATGGAGTTTGACTGTGTTTAAATATGCTGAGAAATATTACATCGTCCATTAAGCCTGCTCACTTGTGTTGTTGATTTAAAAAAAGTAGCTGTGAGGACATGGAATGCCTTGCAGTGAATATCGAAGCTGTTGTTTTTTAAAATTATTTTTGATTCAAGCAGTCTGGCTAGCTTTGTTCCAACCTAAATCCTAAAATCTGTAATGGACTGAATTGTGGATTTTTGTCATATCAGCAAGGTCTAAGTTGCAGACACTGAGCAAAACCAGAATCCAACGTGTATCACAAGTAGGCTTACTTAAGGAATAATCTGCACCAACTTCTTTCCCTAACAAACCTTGTCTGGTTTCTCAGCTCTGAGTGGCAAAACCACAAGCTACATCCACCCTGGGCTTTGAATGTTTGTGATCAAAGTGGGTTTCATGAATATGTAGTCTTTTCGTGAAATACAGGTCCATTTTTGGCTTCACTCCGAACCTAGCGGTGCCTCAGAGGACGTGACGCTTATTTCAGAATTTGTGTGAGACAGAGCCTGAGAGGAAAGCAACCAAAGAATGCTATGAATCCTCAGCCTGAGTGACTGGGGGGTGTTTTGCCCCAGCAGCAATGGGCAGGACAGACACTTCCTGTCTCTGTGCATACATATGTTGGTGCAATGCTCACATATCCCTTTATCAACTCTTGGATTTTGTCTTCTGTGTTTTTTAGGGTCAGGAATTGACTATCCGTCAGATTGCTCTTCTTGGCTTCAGAGACTTGGTCTTGCTAAAAGTAAAGTTGGAAGAAATTCTTCCTCAGGTCCAGACAAAGCTTCCACCTTCCATTGTCCAGATGCTGTTAATTCTGCAGGTGGGGAGCCTCTGCCTGACTCCACTTGGCTATCTTTACCTCAGTGAACTAATATGAACACTGGAGAATGGGGAGGGTGGAGGATGTGATGAAGGGGATGTGTGCTTATTTGGGAGTGGTAACTGTAGAAATGAGAGCTGAATTTGGGTGTCCTGAGCTTTCCTAGAAACAGGTAAGGATGTTGCCTTGTAAGAGATGGGTGTCTTGGTACCTCTCCTCCCTACCTAGGAACAGTTACAGGACTCTTTCTTCACATAAATTTTCATTTCCCAGCTTCTCCGAATGCCTCTTTGTGCCCTTGTTCTCCTGATTTCTCAGCTTTGCAATGGCAGTGTGAGTCTCCATCACAGCAAATAGTGGAATTCGAATGAGCTGTGGCTTCTGGCTGTCCAATGCCAGCTCCTTGGCTGGCTGGCATGATAAGCAGTGCCCTTGAGAGGAGAAATACCTTTTCTCAGTAGGCTGTACATGCTGTACATCTTTCAAAGGCCTCTCCCAAGAGACCCAGATCTTCTGTAAGAACTATCCTCTTTATTCTGACCTCAACAGAGTACTTTCCAAGCATGCCAAATACAGCGGACTGTATACCAACTGTTTAATCTTTTTCTATGTTGCCCAGCCTGACAGTCCTGCAAAATACCATATTACTTGTTTGGGTTCATAAAATCATTCATAGAATGGTTTGGTTTGGAAGGGACCTTAAAGATCATCTAGATCCAACCACCTTGACATAGGCAGGGACAGCTTCCAGCAGACCAGGATGCTCAGAGCCCCATCCAACCTGGCCTTGAACAATTCCAGACATGGTACATTACAGCTTCTCTGAACAACCTGTTTGAGTGACTCACCACCCTCACAGTAAAGAATTTCTTCCTAATGTCTAATCTAAATCTACCCTCCTTCAGTTTAAAGCCATTCCCCTTGTTCTGTCACTACATGCCCTCATAAAAAGTCCCTCTTCAGGTTTCTTGTAGGCCCTTTCAGATACTAAAAGGACACAATGCAGTCTCTCTGAAGTCTTCTCTTCTCCAGGCTGAACAACCCCAGCTCAACCTTTCCTCATAGGAGAGGTGCTCCAGCCTTCTGATCATCTTCATGCCCCTCCTCTGGCTTTGCTCCAAATATCCATGTTTTTCTACTGTTGGGGGCACTGACCTCCAGGTGGTGATGTCTCACTAGGGCAGAGTGTAGGGGGAGAATCACATTCCTCAACCTGCTGGCCACACTTCTTTTGATGCAGCCCTGGACACAGTTGGCTTTCTGGACTGCAAGTGCACATTGCTGGGTCACATCGAGCTTCTCATTCACCAACACACCCAAGTCCTTCTCCTCCTCAGAGCTTCTCTCAATCCATTCTCCACCTAGCTTAATATTTGTGCTTTGGATTGCCCCAACCCATGTGCAGGATCTTACATTTGACCTTATTGAATATCATAAGGTTTGCACAGGGACTCTCAGGCCTGTCAAGGTCCCTCTGGGTGGCATCCCTTTCCTCCAGCGTGTTGACACAACTACACAGCTTGGTGGCTTTTATTTCTTCTCCAGTATAACGAGTGTCTAGGAATGAAACTTTCTGAAACACAATTATAATTGCAAAGGGGCTAAGCTTCTAGTTCTGTATAATTTCTCACTGTTCTGATGTTCCAGTGACCCAGACTATAACAGCAGGAGATATCTCATTTTCCCTAAAATATTATTTTAATAAAAGAATCTTGAGAGCAAAGAGGGTCTCAAAGCAACACATTTGAGAAAAATAAGCTTATTGAGGCTTTGCAGGAAGTTAAGTCTGAAAGGTTTCTGAAATTACTGTTAAATTGGTTAGTGTTATCTGCCATCTTCATAGCTGTAAGCTGAACCACAGAGGGTGCTTTGCCTGCAGTCCTGCCTAGGAAAGTAGCAGTACTTTGCCCGAGGTGTGTTAGAGCTTTTCTACAAAGAGATGTTTCCTGGTAGAACTGCCCTGGTGTAATTATATCACTGTAGTATGCTGTGCACATCCTCAGTATGAGCATGCCTTGAACCTTCCTGTCCCTAGGTCAGAAAAAAGAGCTGGCTGCTCCATACCTGGGAGGTTATGACTGTGACTAGAACAAGAAGGTTGACCTGAATGGCACACAAACCTCCATTTGGTCTTACCAGCTCCACATAGTCTGCCAGAATGGTTGGGATATTCCAGTGCAGAGATATTTGACAGACCTTAGGCTTTACTCAAAAACCTTCTAAGGGTAATGCTGACTTTTTGTGTTTGATTTTCAGAGTGTCCATGAGCCTACTGGCCCCAGTGAGGGCTACCTACAGCTGGAAGAACTGGTCAAGCAAGTGGTATCACCATACTTAGGTTTGTGTGAGGATCACAGCTCCTCTGGTAGCACCTGCTTACTCGGTAAGACATGCACATCCTACAGAAGCTATTATTATGGTACGCAGGTTGGTTAATGTGAGGCAGTGCACATTTGTGCTGGAAAAGGAGACAGTGCATGACTCTGTGAGAGACAGAAAACAAAGCCTAAAACACCCTTGAGAAGGTCCTGGTTAATATTTCTGAATGTAGATTTTTGTGACAGTCTTTTTCTTTTCCACGACTGACTGAACTATTACTGTTGCACCACTGCGCGCCCGCACACACACACACACACACACACACACACGCATCCTGGAAAATACCTCCTCTCTCTGGAGATGGAATGGATTTAAAACTCTGGTCCGTGCCTGGGGTACTGCCTTCAACCCAGGGAGAGACCAGACCTAGTGCTTTGCTGCCCACTCTCTGTCCCTGGTTGCTACCCTGCTTCAGCTGCCTGAATTCCCATGCTCACTGCTGCATCAGCTAGCCTTTGCAAACTGCAGAACTGTTGCATGTTAATTCTGAGGGATTCCAGGGATTCTTGCACAGAGCCTTCCTTCCATCTGAGGATTCTGTTTAAAAAAGATAAAACTAAAAATCTGTGTTTAAACTATGGATAAATGGGTCTAGGTGAGAGAACAGCACTTCAGGAAGGGAATGCTTATAGTGGGAAACTTCTTTGTACATGATCCAGAGGAGCTCTGCTTGCACATGTGGCCAGCCAGAAGAGACTGGCTTGCTAATGGGCATAGTGATTTGATAGTCAAGAAGATTTAAATAGAAGAAGCAAAAAAAGCTCCAGTCTCCCTATGTTTTTATAAGCTTTAGCCTTTGCTTCTGTGCAAATTGTAGCAAGCTGGAGACACACAACCTGTCTTGTACTATGTCTTGGAAGCACAGGGGAAAAGATGGGCTTTTGGTAGAAGGACTTATCAGGACTCAGACAACTTGTACCTGTAACAAACTCATGGTATTGCTTTAGGCAAACTGTGGCTCAAGGGTTTTGTTCTTGTGATTGCTGGGCAATTGCGTATCCAGGTATGAGGCCCTGGCCCCAGAGAGTCAGGCAGAGGACAGTCAAGAAGAGGATCTGTCTGGAGGGTCTCCCAGTTGCACCCCAATCTACCAGACGGACCACAGCCACAGTTATAAAGAAAAAAAAAAGAGTAATCGTAGTAGGCGACTCCCTTCTGAGGGCAAACTGAAGGCCCTATATGCTGCCTGGATCTATCCCACAGGGAGGTCTGCTGCCTTCCCGAGGCCTGGGTGAGGGATATTAGTAGGAGACTCTCTGAGCTAATCTGGCTCTCTGATTATTATCTGCTGCTGGTGGTCCAGGCTGGCAGTGATGACACTAATGAAAGAAGTACCAGGCTAATTAAAAAGGACTTCAAGGAACTGGGTCTATTAGTTAATGGGACTGGAGCATAGGTGGTGTTCACCTCAGTTCCTGCAGTAGCAGGGATTAATGAGGAGAGGAGTCTCTGGCAAGGTTATGGAGCAGATCATCCTGAGTGCAATCACACGGCACCTCCAGGATGGACAAGGGATCAGACCCAGCCAGCATGGGTTGAGGAAGGGCAGGAACTGTCTGACCAACCTGATCTCCTTTTATGATCAGGTGACCCACCTGGTGGATGAGGGGAAGGCTGTGGATGTGTCTGTCTGGACTTCAGCAAAGCCTTTGACACTGTCTCCCATAATATACTCCTGGAAAAGCCCACGGCTTGGACAGGGGCACTCTGTGCTGGGTTAAGAACTGGCTCGAGGGCCGGGCCCAGAGAGTGCTGGTGAACGGGGCTGCATCCAGCTGGAAGTCACTAGTGGTGTCCCCCAGGGATCAGTGTTAGGTCCAATTCTGTTTCATATCTTTACTGATGATCTAGATGAGGGGATTGAGTCTACCATTAGTAAATTTGCAGATGACACCAAGCTGAGGGAGAGTGTTGATCTGCTGAAAGGCAGGAGGGCTCTGCAGAGGGACCTGGATAGGCTGGAGAGATGGTCTGATTCCAACGGGATGAAGTTCAACAAGGCCAAGTGCCGGGTCCTGCACTTTGGCCACAACAACCCCCTGCAGCGCTACAGGCTGGGCACAGAGTGGCTGGAGAGCAGCCAGGCAGAAAGGGATTTGGGAATTTGGATCGACAGGAGGCTGAACATGAGCCAGCAGTGTGTCCAGGTGGCCAAGCAGGCCAATGGCATCCTTACCTGCATCAAGAACAGTGTGGCCAGCAGGAGCAGGGAAGTGATCCTTCCCCTGTACTCAGCACTGGTGAGGCCACATCTGGAGTGCTGTGTCCGGTTCTAGAGCCCTCAGTTCAGGAAAGACATTGAGGTGCTGGAGCAGGTCCAGAGAAGAACAATGAGCTGGTGAAGGGACTTGAGCACAAGTCCTGTGAGGAGAGGGAGAGGGAGCTGGGGTTGTTTAGTCTGGAGAAGAGAAGGTTCAGAGGAGACCTCATCACTCTCTTCAATTACCTGAGAGGAGGTTGTAGCCAGGTGGGAGTTGGTCTCTTCTTCCAGGTAACCAGCAGTAGGACAAGAGGCTCAAGCTCTGCCAGGGGAAGTTTAGGTTGGATATTAGGAAAAAATTTTTTACAGAGAGAGTGATCAGACCTTGGAATGGGCTGCCCAGGGAAGTGGTGGATTCTCCGTCCCTGGAGGTTTTTAAGGTGAAACTGAATGTGGCACTTGGTGCCATGGTCTGGTAATCATGGTGGTGTTGGATCAGGAACTGGACTTGATGATCTCAGAGATCTTTTCCAACCTGACTGATTCTATGGTTCTATGATTTTATGCAAGTGAACTGTGTAAACAATTTAACATTGATTTGCAGACCTGATCCTGAGACTAAATCTAGACTCAAACCCCCATAAACAGTCAGACTTTGACAAATTTTATTGCTTGGCTGTTTATGGACATCTGCATGTTGCTGGGATAGTTGGAAAGGTCACTTGACCTATACTGAAGCTTCTAGATGTCCTGGATTTCTGCCAGCTGACCGAGGCATCTGTGTCATTTAAAAAAAAATCAACACAAAGTGGCCTTGTGAAGTTAATATGCCTTGAAACCATTGTATTTACTTTTATTTTAGCTGCCATTTATTTGTGGGTATTTCCAAGGTGGCCTTTTGTCCCTACCCTACCCTATGCTGAGCTCAAGGAAAGAATGAACTTGTGTTTGCAGTTTAAGATATTGACAGCAAAATAGCACTTTTCTGCAAATAATCTTAGTATGTTCAAAGTGCTGCTGTGGTGGTGGTTTCTTTTCCTTAACTCCCTCTCGTAAACAAACTTCTTTCTCTTCCTCTCTCCCTCTTTCAGTCATCTTTTTGCTTTCTCAGAACCAGTTTTTTCTCTCACTGGGCAGCCTGTAATGGTGATGAAGCCCAGTAAGTTCCCTGTAGCAGCTTTTGGGAAATGCACGCTTGCATTGTCCACAGCTGCTGTGGAGGCCAAACTGCCCTCTGGACTGGAGACTTCAAGAAGAATGAACGTTGAGAAATGTGACTGAAGGTGTCNGCTGGAAAAGGAGACAGTGCATGACTCTGTGAGAGACAGAAAACAAAGCCTAAAACACCCTTGAGAAGGTCCTGGTTAATATTTCTGAATGTAGATTTTTGTGACAGTCTTTTTCTTTTCCACGACTGACTGAACTATTACTGTTGCACCACTGCGCGCCCGCACACACACACACACACACACACACACGCATCCTGGAAAATACCTCCTCTCTCTGGAGATGGAATGGATTTAAAACTCTGGTCCGTGCCTGGGGTACTGCCTTCAACCCAGGGAGAGACCAGACCTAGTGCTTTGCTGCCCACTCTCTGTCCCTGCTTGCTACCCTGCTTCAGCTGCCTGAATTCCCATGCTCACTGCTGCATCAGCTAGCCTTTGCAAACTGCAGAACTGTTGCATGTTAATTCTGAGGGATTCCAGGGATTCTTGCACAGAGCCTTCCTTCCATCTGAGGATTCTGTTTAAAAAAGATAAAACTAAAAATCTGTGTTTAAACTATGGATAAATGGGTCTAGGTGAGAGAACAGCACTTCAGGAAGGGAATGCTTATAGTGGGAAACTTCTTTGTACATGATCCAGAGGAGCTCTGCTTGCACATGTGGCCAGCCAGAAGAGACTGGCTTGCTAATGGGCATAGTGATTTGATAGTCAAGAAGATTTAAATAGAAGAAGCAAAAAAAGCTCCAGTCTCCCTATGTTTTTATACGCTTTAGCCTTTGCTTCTGTGCAAATTGTAGCAAGCTGGAGACACACAACCTGTCTTGTACTATGTCTTGGAAGCACAGGGGAAAAGATGGGCTTTTGGTAGAAGGACTTATCAGGACTCAGACAACTTGTACCTGTAACAAACTCATGGTATTGCTTTAGGCAAACTGTGGCTCAAGGGTTTTGTTCTTGTGATTACTGGGCAATTGCGTATCCAGGTATGAGGCCCTGGCCTCAGAGAGTCAGGCAGAGGACAGTCAAGAAGAGGATCTGTCTGGAGGGTCTCCCAGTTGCACCCCATCTACCAGATGGACCACAGCCACACCTATAAAGAAAAAAAAAAGAGTAGTTGTAGTAGGCGACTGCCTTCTGAGGGCAAACTGAAGGCCCTATATGCTGCCTGGATCTATCCCACAGGGAGGTCTGCTGCCTTCCCGAGGCCTGGGTGAGGGATATTAGTAGGAGACTCTCTGAGCTAATCTGGCTCTCTGATTATTATCTGTTGCTGGTGGTCCAGGCTGGCAGTGATGACACTAATGAAAGAAGTACCAGGCTAATTAAAAAGGACTTCAAGGAACTGGGTCTATTAGTTAATGGGACTGGAGCATAGGTGGTGTTCACCTCAGTTCCTGCAGTAGCAGGGATTAATGAGGAGAGGAGTCTCTGGCAAGGTTATGGAGCAGATCATCCTGAGTGCAATCACACGGCACCTACAGGATGAACAAGGGATCAGACCCAGCTAGCATGGGTTGAGGAAGGGCAGGAACTGTCTGACCAACCTGATCTCCTTTTATGATCAGGTGACCCACCTGGTGGATGAGGGGAAGGCTGTTTATGTGTCTGTCTGGACTTCAGCAAAGCCTTTGACACTGTCTCCCATAATATACTCCTGGAAAAGCTGCAGCCCGTGGCCTGGACAGGGGCACTCTGTGCTGGGTCAGGAACTGGCTCAGGGGCCGGGCCCAGAGAGTGCTGGTGAACAGGGCTGCATCCAGCTGGCAGTCACTAGTGGTGTCCCCCAGGGATCAGTGTTAGGTCCAATTCTGTTTCATATCTTTACTGATGATCTAGATGATGGGATGGAGTCTACCATTAGTAAATTTGCAGATGACACCAAGCTGAGGGAGAGTGTTGATCTGCTGAAAGGCAGGAGGGCTCTGCAGAGGGATCTGGATAGACTGGAGAGTTGGGCTGACTCCAATGGGATGAAGTTCAACAAGACCAAGTGCCGGGTCCTGCACTTTGGCCACAACAACCCCCTGCAGCGCTACAGGCTGGGCACAGAGTGGCTGGAGAGCAGCCAGGCAGAAAGGGACCTGGGGGTGCTGATCGACAGGAGGCTGAACATGAGCCAGCAGTGTGCCCAGGTGGCCAAGNATCTTAGTATGTTCAAAGTGCTGCTGTGCTGGTGGTTTCTTTTCCTTAACTCCCTCTCGTAAACAAACTTCTTTCTCTTCCTCTCTCCCTCTTTCAGTCATCTTTTTGCTTTCTCAGAACCAGTTTTTTCTCTCACTGGGCAGCCTGTAATGGTGATGAAGCCCAGTAAGTTCCCTGTAGCAGCTTTTGGGAAATGCACGCTTGCATTGTCCACAGCTGCTGTGGAGGCCAAACTGCCCTCTGGACTGGAGACTTCAAGAAGAATGAACGTTGAGAAATGTGACTGAAGGTGTCTGACTCAGCTGTGAATACACATAAGACTTCTGTCTGCAAGGCTGCTGTATCTTAAGCTTGATTTAAAGTGAGAGAGGAACACAGCAGGGATAGGTGTGAAAGGGGGCAGGACCACTCACAGAGGGGAATTGTAGAGGGCAATGTTCCCACCTGCTCTTCTGTTATCACCCTTGTTGCTTTGGCTGTGTAAGTTAGCTGTAACCTGCATTGTAAGGATGGAATATGCCGAAGGGATCCAGTTTTCTAAGAAACAATGTTTATATTGGGGATAGGAGAGAAGATAAAATTAAAACATTCACCCTATTTCCTCATATATTAAGGCTAACATCACTGCTGATCTGAGTTTGCTTCCAAGTTTATATTCCTTGTCATAAGGCACCAAAATAGAAATAAAATGTCTAGTTAAACTATGCATGACAACTCTCTTAAGAGACTGTCTTTTGTGGTCAGGAAAGTAGAAGGAGTAAAGTAAAGCCATAAATGAATGTTCAGAGTTTACCCTAATTTCACCTGATTCTCATCATAAAGGATTTTAATTTTCTTGCACAAAAATCATCTGTGGATGGATCTGTTTTTAGCTTGAAAGAGTTGGATCCCAATGCCCTTCAACACTACAGCTTGCTGTGGCTTGAGCTGCAGATGAAACCTAACGAGTATATGAATTGTAACCAACCTCAAAAATTATTGGTGCATGCTCTTAAGCAAAAAATGACCCAGTTTGAATGAATGTATTACTGGCAGTAACAGGGTGAAGTGTTGACATAGCTTGGCTGCTGCCAGTGGTGGTTTTGTGTGCTCAACCGTGCCTCCCTGCAACAATATAGAGTTTGTTTTCTGCTTTTGTTCCTGATGCAAGCTTCCAAAACTCTTTTATAACCTTCAGTGATAAGTGCTTTGCTTTGCATTTTGTTACTCTCTCTCTTATGCTCAGCAGTCTTGGTGTAGGCCTTTTATATGGTTTAAAGGCTCTGGCTTCATGAAATGAGGCTCTGCACTTCAGTGAAGTTGGTGAGAAATGAGACAGGTATGGAATAGCTTTCTCAGCTGCTGTAGAGATAGACCACAGGAGGTGTTTAGCATCACATGGCAATGCTGCACAGCAGTGGAAGCCAGCAGGTGCTGGCTGATTCTTATTGTCTGATTCAATCTGCTAGGGGAGTGAATTAGAGTGAGCCAAGGCACAAACTCCGACCACTGCCTTTCTAAAAACTTTGAGTATCAGAATTGAAATTGCACTTCATGATACGAGACTGGGGGCTGTGTCTTGAGTCCGATTTTTAGACCAGGCATTGTTTCCCCTTAATGGTTTGCTGAGGAGATGGCACACCCCACACCCATCAATTCTGTGTCACTGCCTTATCCCTGCTCCCCAAGTGCTGACCTTCTCTCGTGTGCCCTTCCCCTAGGACTTTGTGGACTGCTCCTCTGCACTGTTAGGTGTTTTCCGTGTCTAGCACCCAAACCAGACATGTTGTAAGGTGGATGAAATTTTCTTTTTCTGGCATGATCTTTGAAAAATACAGTGGGATAATGCCAGCAGAATGGCCTTTACCTAGGCAGATGGTGAGGCAGTGCGGTATAAGCGTCAGGACTTTCACATTGACAACAACTAATAGCACCTCCTGAGAGAAATTTTTCAGAGGAAGAGTTGGCAACTCAAGTCCTCTCTAAATGTTTTTCTTTTTTTTTTTTTTTTTTTTTTGAGACTTGTGCCACTTTAGTGTTAGTCATTTTAGTGAACCTGCACATGAGAGCTCCTACTCAGTCCTCTTCCCTGGATAAGGAAGGAGATCACCAGGATGCTCAAGAAAGTCCCTTGGCTGCACTTGTGGCTTTCTGACTCACTTTGCTCACAGGCACCAGCACCATTGCCTTATAGCAGGATGGGAGGTCTCTCCTTACTGGGGGAGAGGCAGATCTCCTTTCCAAATCCCCAGCAGTATAAACTAGTGAGCACCTGAATGTTTTCCAGTGGTAAGGAGGTGGGACACTACAGCTGCACACTGAATTATCTCTGTTTCCTGAGCCAGCCTAGAAGTTTGAGCAATGCTTTATCTGTGCTCTACTGACCATTCTGGCTTCCTTTTTCTCTTCCAGAGAGACGGTACTCCAGATCTCGTCCTAAGACTGATGTACTGAATTATCCATCTCACGTGACGACCCGGCAGCCCAGTGAGATGGCCCTCACCCCACTGACAGAGCAGGAGGGAGAGGCTTACCTGGAGAAATGTGGTAGCATCCGTCGCCACACTGTTGCAAATGCTCACTCGGATATCCAGCTCCTGGCAATGGCCTCCATGATGCACACAGGAATGGTCATTGAGGAATCAGACAGTACTGACAAGTGCCTCCTCCTGCAGTCCACTTGTTTCAGCCACAGGCAGTGCTCCAGTGAGCCCAGCATCGCTGATGGGCCAGAGGGAGTTGTGGCAGCAGCAAGTAGGCAGGACTCTGCAGAGCTGAACTGCACATCAGTCAGCTAGACTAAGTCTTGCTGAAGAATGGAGAACTGTATGCACTAAGCTGAACAGTGTCGTTGTCATCCCTGCGGGGAAAAAAAAGAAACATTTGAATTTTGCTCATGTCATTGAAATGGCCTCGAAAGTTCTTATGTCTGAGAATGCTCTCCCGATTTGATTTTTTACCAGTCTGGGATCATTGTTGATGATCACAAATGACCACTGAGGGCTGCAAAGGTTTTGCTGTTGAACAGCACAGTCTACCTTCTGTAAGCTTTTTCCCTCCACTAGTACAAACCTTTTGTCATCAGGCTTCCCTCTGTTTCTTTGGTGTGATACAAACTGACCTCTTTCTGCTTTTCTCCATCTTTCCCAGTGTTGTGCTGCTTATTTGTTTCTTGTTCCTGCAGTAGAGACCTCTGTGCTAAATGTTCTCTTTGGTTCTGGTGCTAGTGTGGTGAATGCTGAGGACTGCATTTCTCTCTTTTAAAGTTGAACTCAGGGATGAAACCATTCGAGTCCTCCAGAAAGATCTGCTGAGGTGGCTTGTGAGAGAAGGAGATCCTTCACTTTGCTTGCCATGGGCATGGATGAAAAGTCCAAACTGGTACAAATCAGACCCACTTTTTTCCCAGACCTGAAGAGAACTGGATGTACATGGAGTCTGAGCTGTACTTTACTCAGTCATATCTTGGGGGTTGTGGCATAAACTGCGCAAAGTGTAAATTTGGTGTAAATGGTGTAAATGCTGGATGTGTAAATTGGGTGTGAAATGTAATCCTGAGCATCCCGGCATTTGGCTCTCAAAATTTGCTCTCAAAATTTCTGTGGTGATAGGGCTACAATGAGAAGAGACAACTAAATGGATTCCTTTGGGAAGAAGATGCTGGGCAGAGTCTGCATTTGTGCAAGAGACATAAAGGTGCTCCTCAGCACTGGGTCATCATGATGCTAGACCAAGAGATAATTAACAGGATTTCATCCCTGGGGCTATCCTGGTACTTTTAGCACTTGCAGATTTCATGAGACCAAAGATAACGAAAGGGGTGTAGAAAGGAGTCCTGTCTCAGTGGTGCATTCATGAAGTGCTCCTGACCTCCAGTGGTATCTGACTTAGTGCAGTGTTGCTTTTCAGATAAAGGAAGGGCTCTTTGCAGCCTTTGGTTTTGTTTTTATTTTGAAGAATAGGAATGGTCCAGTTTGCAAGTGTCTGTGTCAGGCATTGCAGTCCGCAGTGTCTGCTTTGTAGCATCACTTGGTACTCAAATGCTGCTTCTATGGGAACAGAACCAATCTGTTCAAGCTGTCCCTTGGGATACTCTGCTGATGTCTTGCTAAGCAGATTTGCAAGTGTAATTATAGGCTTGAAGGTGAACTGAAATGCTGTCTTAAATGTCAAATTTCATTAAAAATGTGGACATAACAAAACTACCACTTGAATCTAGTCTTTACAGTATTGACCATAAATAAATTGGTCTTGACAAGAAAACAGAAGGTAAAGATGAGCCTTCAGGACATTTTTTTTGCTGTGACATTAACTGCAGAATGTGCCCTGATTCTGTTGGGCACTAAACATTTCTGCTCCACTGCCTACACTGAAAGTACAGTGCTGACCTGTCAGGATTTGGCCTGAGTAGCATGTGCAGCAAAAAGGAAGCAGACTAGCATTATTATCTGGCAACAAAGCATCAGAAATACCAGCTATGAGCACAAGCCCACGCCATCTTTATAAAGGAGGGTGTTGCTTTGTCTACTGTGGTTTGCAAATGTTGAAAGAAATATTGAAAGGGCCTACTTTTCCTTGCTGTCACCTATGGCACCCTAATTGGCCTTTGTGTGGAAACACCAAGTGTTTTGATCACCTGCTTATTTGTTGAAGACCAGAGCTTGAGTTGTGCTGGCTGCTTCCTCCTCAAAGCGTGCACAGTCACATGGAACGCCAGGAAGATGTGGCTTTAAGCAATCTTCCCTTCAGATGGATTATAGGATAAATTGCTCTCCTGTTCATAAATTAGACTGACCAGGCCAACTTATTTGTTGTTGTCCGCCCCAGTGGCCATGGATTGTGGGGGACCTCTGGAATCTCTGTGCTGACAGCCAAACCTAGTAGATACCTGGTCTCACCTTGGCACAGTCCCTCCAGTGTGGGGCAAATGAAGGCATCCTGCTCAAAAGTAATTTCTTTTGCCCCTTGCAGTGATTTAAAGCTGCCTCTTAGTTGCATTGAGGCATGTGGAGAAGCAATCACCCTGCAGCATTTCAGTTCACTGTTATGAATGCTTTTCTTGTTTATGTTTCTCCTCTCTCCATTTGACGTCTGTAAATACCCAAACCATTCAGATCTGTGAGCACTGCCCTCTTTTATGCTGAAACTGAAAATTAGGACGATTTATTTATTTCCATACATATTCTTGGATCATCTCTAGGGCTAATAGGAGTTAGTCCTGATTTTAACTTGAATTTCTTTAATTTTACACATATGCATAATTTGAATTATTTTGGTTTTGTCTCTGTTACTTTGCAAAAATTTGCACCAGGCCCTCTGAATCATGCACTTCCCCTGCTGTTTTGTTTTTTAGGGAGAATTAAAGCTGGTGGCTTTACATTGTAAGCTGAAGTAAACAAAACCTGTTCTGTAAACCACACCCAGTATATGGTCATAAGTACCACTTTTACGGCCATGTGAGATTGCACAAGGCTCTGCAAATGCAGACCTCTTTAAGGTAAACTGGGTGAACCTGGAAGTGGTTTGAAAGCTGTGCCCTGCAGCTGCCACGATGATTGCACGAGGCTGGAACTGAAGCGCTGAGTGGCTGCTCTGCACTGAGGAAGCTTTCAGTCCCCTGGAAGCAAAAAGCTAAGACAAGTCCCTGGGCCAGAGCTGTGGCATGAGAAACACTTGCATTTTGGATATAGGGGTCTGGTTTGGGGTTGCACTTTGCTCACCATGTCACACAGCCAGGGCCACAGGGCAGATCTTTCCTACTTCATGGTAACCAACTTGAGAAAACCTCCTGGAAGTACTGTCAGAATGGGAAAAAGGGATTTCTCTCACTACCTCCCAAAGTTTGTTACCTTCTATCTTGATAATTACCTAGACTAAGTCACTTCTCATCAGACTAAGTCTGTGTTCTCTTTTTACTCAGTCTTCTTAAGGCAAGTGATTACTTCTCTCTGTCCTTAAAATTGTCATAAACTTACTGAGGGGGCCTCAGCAGAAAGCTATTTTTAGTACAACTAGCCTTTTTCCTGACATTCCCCATAGGCAAGCAGCATGTTTTTATTGCAGCAAGCAGAGCATCTTCAGTCCCTGGTGAGGTCGGCAGCAACTTGGTTTATTTTTTTGTTTGTTTGTTTCAATCAAAAGAAATGTAGTAGATTTTCATGCTGTCACTGATGGCAGTAGGAGAAACACTGCAGGGTTTGGACTGATGCTGAGGTAGGGTGTTGCCCTTTCTTTTTAAGCCTAAATGGCAATGGGTTCACCTGGAAAGAATGGCCTTTTGGCACTTGCAACTGAGTCAACAGACTGAAAATGTTGAGCTCTTACAGGCAGCCTGTGTGTCCCAGAGAGGACAAATCGAGGGTCTAGTGAGAGACAAACTGTGGCATTTAGAGTGTGCCTACTTACATGAACTTCTTATTCCTGCTGTAGCCTTGGAGTAACAAGTTTCCCTTACTGGATTCTCTGTTTCTTCCCAACTTAGACTCTTCTCCATGCCAGCAGCAAGACTCCTGGGCCTGGCACACATGCTATGTTGTGTGTGGGGGATGTTCCAGTGACAGAAAGGGGAGCAGTGCAGAAACTCTGTCAGAGTTGATGACACTGACTTGCACTGAGTTGCCAGAATCAGAATTGAAAGCTCTGTGCTAAGAGCAAAACATCCTGCCTGTGCAGAGGGCTACAGGCAGGGCCTTCATGACACTCAAAGTCCCACTCTTGATGGGTCTTTCTCATATTTAGAAAAAAAGCAGAAGAAGGGCTGTTTTTAAGTACAGGGGCTATAAAAGTAAAAGTGAGCTTCTCATTCTTAACTGATTATGGAGGCAGATAAAGATCTATTCAGCTGTGAAAACCGCAGCCAGCAGAAGTGAGCAATTGTGTTTTATCCAGTGATTTAAATGTAGCAGACACCTACCTGTTTTTGATGCTGGGGCCCCTCCTCACAGATCCCTTTCAATAGCTCTGCCAATCTCCTATGCAGTTTGGTCAGTGGTGTGTCTTCAAGGGGCTGTGGAGGAGGCTGGGAAAATCCACCCTCTTTCTCCTTTGTGGCAAACCACCCACTCCTATAAGAATTATATGAAGACATTGAATAGGTGTCTAAACTCCCAAAAGAGGCCATTATGGCTGTTTTCCCCAGCTGCCCCCTTCCACACCTGGAACAGGCTTCTGCAGAGCCAGCACCACTTCCCACTCAGAAAAGCAGATGAGGAGGCAAGATGTACCCTGGTGCAGATGCCCCGTGGTGCCCAGGGAGTTTCCCAGGGGTAAGTGAGCTGGAAATTCAGCCTACAGTCAACATGCTCCATAGGAAAGTTGTTGTAAAATTTCCTCTTAGTTAAAAGTGGGAAGGGTGGGGTATTTGGTATTTCCCTGAGCAAAGGGGAGGTAATTAGTCATCCTATTCGTGTTTCAAGTGTGGAAAGCAGATCTGGTAGCACAGCAACAGGCTAAATGGGATATTCTCACATTTGGAGAGTACTTTCTTTTCACCTTGCTATCCCAACAGCTCCAGGTAAGGGCACCATCCACTCAGCTACATAAACAAAAGCTTTAAAACAGAAATACTAGCTGTTAAAGCAACTTAGCAGCAAAGGTACAGTGCATTCTCATCAATATGGTGCTCAAAATTGCATGCTGTAAAATAGCTGCCCTGTTCCACCTGAGAAGTGGCTGCCCTTTATTCATTACTTGCACCTGAAGATACTTGGAGTACCCTTGTTAGTTATATCCAACCATTTTTTCCATCTGGAAGAGCAAGTGATGTATAATTGTTGTGCCAGTTTACATCTCTCCTGTGTGTAAGTTTATCCCTTCCAGGGGACAAATAGTATCCCAAGCATTTCTCCAAGTTTTTTGAAAGTTGCCTTAAGTACACAAGGAGTGGCAGCAGAGATGTATGAATAGTTTGGGTGCATTTCTCCAACCCCAGTGATGAAAAGAAGTAACATTTCCAGTGCAGAAATAAGTGCACTGAAAAGTGTCATTATTTATCAGTACTTGCTGACCAACACACTCGCTGGGCAACAAATACGGGTTTGTGTGTAGAAGACTCACCTGTATGGAATACTGTATCAGAGAGAGCAATTAAGAAGAGATACATGGAGTTAAAGGAAATAGCTGACTAGATTAATCTTTACCCAAATAATTGGTATAACAGAAGGTAGGGTAGAGGCTTAATTATAGTTTGATCATCAAAATTTTCAATGAGCAAAAGGAAAGCAGATTCCTTAAAAAAAAAAAAATCTCAACTAACAACTAAACCAAAAGACAAGGGTCTCACCTACCCTAAACACCTACAATGGTACAGAGGAGATTGCAGTAGCTATAAATTGCAGCAATGTTTAGGGAGTTGCTGTTTCAAGTGTCTGTCATTAGGCTTCAAAGCTAACTCCCGCTTATGCCAAGAGCTGGTTTGTAATTCTTCTGGCATAATTATTACAGACTGTGCAGTAACAACCTCTGTCACATTGGAAAATAGATTGGAGTCAGAAAACCATTCTTTCTGACCTCAAAATTTATGAAGTCAGCTGCACTGGCTCACACACAGGAGTTTCTTCAGTTGCTAAAATAAGTGAATTCTTTTTCCTTTTTTTAAAAAAAAAAAACAACCACAAAACAAACAAACAAACAAAAACCTGAAAGAATGAGTCCTGTGAGAATTGCTTGGGCTTCTCAAAGAGCAGACAGACCAGTTACAAGATGCTCAGATTCAAATCAGTACTGCAGCAGGACTATCTGGAAAGTGACAGAATTTATATACGATAAATACACGTGAGAAACCACAGACTCTGTGCCATGAATTACCCACCTTGTAGGCCTCCTAGACTGATTTACACCCATTATTGGTAAGCCAGCCCTCTTTTCCACTTTTTAAAAGTGGTTTTTAATCCAGTTCACACTAAATGCTTATTGACTAAGGTATCAATGGTTCTTGGAGTAGAAACAAGTTCAGCCTTGTCTGCTACATAACCATCTCTAAGGGACGGCTTCATTATGACTGTGCTAAACCCACTGTCTTCCATGTGCATCCTAGACCAATGGATTATGTATTTACTGTGTGGTTGGATATAAGAAATGAGAGAGGCTGTTCTGCAGGAGGGAAGTGATGGTACATGTGAAAGGTCCGCCTCAAGCAGTATATGCACTATATTTAGAAGAAACAACCTGTTCTAATAATTTCTCTTTCCTCTCACCCCCCATGGTGGGAATGGGAGGGGAGTTCTGATGTGCCTTTGGGACTTCGAACCTCGAGGATTCAGAAACACTGTCCATTATATGGAGGGGAGAAAATTTCTTGTGGTTTTCCCCCATCCTAGGAGAGGAGAGGGAATTTCTTGTGTTTTTCCCCCATCCTGGTTTTTTTCAGAAGATAGTGGTGGCTGAGCAGCACTGTGTTTGGCAGTGCAGATGGAGCTGCTCTGAGCTCCTCCATTCAGCCTGTCACTGGATATCATCAATCTCTCTTTTGCCTCTGAAATGTTAGACAACTTTCTTCCCCAGAAGCCCTGTGGCAGATTGGAGACACGCTGCCCACTGCACCCACAGTTCTGGTTAAATGCAGGGGCTCATCCTCAACAGCACCGTATAAAGAAAACTTCTGTCCAGCCACCCAGGAGCCACTCTGGGAGTCACACTCTAACCACCTGAGCCACAACTGAAGACCCTTCACAAAAGCCTGATCTGGGTCCCTCCTCAGAGGCACCCAGCTTGAGCTGTTATTTTGTTATTGCACCATAATTAAGTTATTTTAAAGAATGAGATGTCTGAGACCCAGAGTTGAACCAGTAAGGAAATCTGGTCTGACTGTGTGAGTGTGATGTGTGTGTGGAGTCAAGTGGGGCACCCACTGGAGTCACCTGATGTGAAGGGGCTTCGGTCCCAGCTCAGGTGGTGGGAGTGTGACTGCCACAGTGACTTGCTTGTGGGGAAAGCAAGGTGTGTGCACAGGAGAAGAAGCTTTTGGGTTAGGAACAGCCATGCCCATACTCGGTATATCCCTTCAGCCTGTCTCCTATCAGGCAGGGCAACCTGTAGTGAAGGGTGGAAGTGAGAATAATGTGGTCTTGCCATTAAGGCTGGAATCTTCTTTTTCTTCATACACAGATAACAGATACCAAAAATGGCAGCTCTGTTAGAAAGCAGCCCATGAGAAACATACTGCTAAAGCCTTGGATGGAGGAAGACAATTATTTAGGTCACTGGACAGCAGGGAACTCTGTTATGTTGCAAAATTACCCATTGACCTTTCAAAGATTCAGCCTGCAGCTGGATACAAGTTAACCTCATGAACTTGAAGGAAAGCAAGTAAATAGGATGGTTAAATGAACTACAGCAGATCCACTTGCATATCTGAAGGTCAATCAATATTGTAAAACAGGCGTAGACTGCTCTAAGGGTTAATGGTCACAAAGTAAACAGGGAAAAAAACCCATCATGTGACTATCTTGCTTTGTATCAGAATTGCTTCTTCAAAGACATTCCTTTCTTTGCTACTTACTCAGTGATGAACTGTGACACTGGGGTCCTGGTCTGAGAACTGGTGTCTGGGAAACTGGACAAGCAAACGAATTAATAAAGTCATCAACTGAAAGTCTGGGCAAATAAACACACCCACCCCCCCCACACCCCCCATCTCCCAAAACATAGATCTGTGTGTAAAAGGAGACCAAAGGCTAGGGAGAAGAGTAGGTTTTGTACATTTTTATGTTGCTGTGTGCTCTGGGGTTAACAACATGAGTGTGAAGCTGCTTCCACATCGCCTTTCTGATGGATAAAGAGTGACAGGAATGAAGCTTGAGTTTGTGCTTTTTTTTTCTAGACCAAACCAGCATTAATTGTTGGAAAAGGTGAGGAGAAAATGCACGAGTTTTTCTGTGGAAAGTGGGTGCCAGCTTGCAGGAGAGGCAGGAAAACAGCATGTGATGAAAACCCGGTACATGGTATTGCACCCACAGCAAACATGGAGTAACCCAGTGAGCTAACATAGACTGGTATGGAAGGTCTCAGCTGAAAATAAAGATTTGTTATGATGGGCCCCCAAAAAACCAAAAGACTAAGACCAAAATAAAAAATCCACATGTAGATTTATAGAATCACTAAGGTCAGAAAACACCTCTAAGATCATAAAGTCCAACCCTTAATCCAACACTGCCAAATCCACCACTAAACCATGTTCCAAAGTGCCTCATCTACAGTGCTAGGGGTGGTGACTCCACCACTTCCCTCGGCAGCCTGTTCCAATGCCTGATCATCCTTTCAGTGAAGAAATGTTTCCTAATACCAGATCTAAACCTCCCCTGGTGCAACTTGCGGCCATTTCCTCTCATCCTGTCACTTGCTACCTGGGAGAAGAAGCTGACCCCCACCTTGCTGCAACCTCCTTTCAGGCAGTTGTAATCAGTCAGAGCAATAAGGTCCCCCTGAGCCTCCTTTTCTCCAGGCTAAACAACTCCAGTTCCCTCAGCTGCTCTGCATAAGACTTGTGCTTTAGACCCTTCCCCATCATCGCTGCCCTTCTCTGAACTCACCCAGCATCCCAATATCCTTCTTGCAGTTGAAGGGCCCAAAACTGAACTAAGTATTCGAGATGCAGCTCAAAAGAACCACGAGGAACTAGAATTCTATAATAAAATTGCTTCCTTTTACACCCTTTCAGATTTTGGTAAGGACATGTGAAGGCGTTGGATGCCCAGTTGTGGCTCAAAAACCTGGGGAGTGTTGGACTGGACTGGGGCTATCTTTATTAACGCTTATGATTTATCATTTTTACTGTTACAGAGACACAAAGGGTAGATATATGTGTTTATCTATAAATAGATATATGATCTATTTATAATATAATTACATTTGTATATACTTAATACGGTAAATAAATATTACATTATACTTGATAATTTAAAAACATCTTTTTATATACATAATATAATTTTTAATTGAGTTTATCATTATCAAATTCTACTTATCTGAGACTATTACAGTCAGACTGAGAATAGTGGAATATGGCTCTTTTGCATTCATACCTTTGTTTCCATTGGTGAAAGCAGGGGACAAGGAAACAAGAAATCCACAGTGGGCATTCATCACTGTCCTGCTATTTAATTGTTTGGTCATGGTGTTTGGTGGTCTGACCTTCCTTTTCCCAAGAGTACTGACTTACCTTTCAGGATCACTGTGTTTTCTACCCTTATAAAGTCTAACCCCTTCCATTCCCAGAGGATTCAAACCTACACTCTATACAGATCACTGAACTGAATTTAAAATATTGATTAATTCCATGCCTTTTAGCTAGAAGGATGAGTGCAGGCACATGCCTATATAAAGGACTTTGGCATGAAGAAACTCAAGCTGAAGGACTTGTTTCTAGGAGGTGAATCACACTGGACGCACCTGCTTAGACAAGTCTCAACTCCACACTGTGTGAAGTTTATCACATCTGGGTGTGATACTGAAACTGGGAAAACTTGTATGTGTCACTTTCCTTGGCAGTACCACGGCTCTTTCACACCCTGTTAGCAAAGGCCGAGTTCATACCTGGCTAAATTCACCACTTTATGAAAGGCAGCAACAGAAACAAAGCTAAATCTTGGAGAGAAACAAGTCCATGCATGCATACATGAATACCAAAATGGAAATAAAAATGCTAACTCAAGCATACTGTAGTAGGACTTAAAAGGTCGGACTCACGAACTTCACATGACACCTTCGCATGACACCCTGCTGCTGAGTGAGCAGTCAGGGAGAGGAGTATCTGCTGCTGAAGACAGAAGGGAAAACCAATGATACCAATAGAGGTCTGTAGCAGAGGAGTAAGGACTCCTCAGGTCAGGTGAGGCAAAGATTTGTGCTGTTGCCTTGTCTTTTTTTTTTTTTTTTTTTTTTTTTTCTCCAATGTGTCAATTATCAACTGAATTTCATGGAAATCAGGTTCTGTTTGGGAGGGTTGAGAAACTGAAAACTCACATTTTTGGACAGTATCACAGAGCTTTTAGCAAGCTATCACATCAGCTTCTAATCAGCTAAGAGAAGGCAGGATGGGCTTTTTTTCCCAAAATTGTCAATACCCAACTGCTAAAACATTGCTCTGTTTAGCCTCATCCCCTTCACTGTTTAGTGGGGTAAGTCTTGTGGACAGAAGGCACCAAAAAACATAGGTATTGGTCTATGAATCCATTTTGCCCTAGGCTAACAGCTGTCATGTCTGCCCAAGTCAAGCCAAACCTGCTGGTAGCTCAGAGAGAAACTATCAGCTAGGATCTTCAGGACCATGAACAGACCAGGGCTTTTCTCCTCCTTCATCATTGGGTGACCAGCTGAGAGGGGCAACGCACCAGCTGGAATAAATATCTGCAGTTGGGAGAGTAGCTAGCTCCAGGAGGCAACAAAGACTTTCTGGGACAAAGGAGGAGGATGAAATGACCAAACTCAGGAACACTCGTGGGCTGTTTGGCCACAGAGATCAGTCAGAGTACAAACCAAAAGGAAAAGAAAGCTCACTGGTCGAGGCTGGGGCCACAGCTAATAAGGACATTACTTTCCTGTTGCACAATCTCCTCCTCTCACTCAGTTTCAGGAATTTTCCTATTCCATCCAAGAGGAAAACCCCCAGTCAAAATGAGTCTTTCAGAGCTGTGCAACCCAAATGGTTGTTTCTGCAGAACAAGTGGGTTCAAAGAACATGATCACCAAAAGACTAGACAGTGAAGCAGGCTCCCAGGATTTGAGCAGAAAGATTACCTTCATGATGCTGTAGCTCACTCTTTATCTTCAGCACACAATAGCAAGGTAAATTCATTTTTGCAACTTTTTTTTTTTTTTTTTAAACAGAAATTTGCAATCTTTTGGAAGGGATGAGAAGTGGTGGCAACAGTTCTGCTTGGGATAAAACATGAGTGACGAGGGACTCACGATATGACTGCTACTATAGAATCTTTCTGCTTCCTTGCAGGCAAGAGGACATGAAAAAAACAGAAAGGATGGGAAAACAAGGACAGTTCTGTCTGTGGATTAGCTTTTTTATTGCAGTTTGCAAACTGGAAAAGACTGCAGAACTAACACCAACTCTTCACATATCCTGAGCCCCAACAAGCTTTAAACAACTTAAAATAACTTAAGCATATAGCTGCCTATATGCTCAGAGACATGTATATTTATCAAGCAGGTTAGGTTTAATTATAAAAAACTTAAAACCAGTAAAGGAAAAAGACCTGAGGGCCACAGATCCCAGCATTTGGTGTTTGAGGTCACCAAGTCTCTCAGATCCTATCAGGGTGGTGGTAGCATCAGGATCCACTCAGTCCAGTGTGGTCAAGCTGCTCCTTCCAGATGGACAGACAAAGACTCAGTGGTGGGCAAATGATGAGAGTGAGACAGTGGTGAAGTGTCCCCTTTGATAATTTTTTTTTTTTGCCAGCATAATAATTTCCTATTTGAGTGGCATGAGTCTGGGTTTGGTTTTCTTTGGCCTTTTTTTTTTATTTTTTTTTAATCAAAGATGAGGAACAGGCAGAATTAATTCATCAGCCATCTTACTCATTTCATCCAGACAGGCCTAGATTCCCTTCTCACCGTTTTTGGTCCATTAACCTCCCATTCTATTGCCTTGTAAATATTGTATATGCAAAGAGCACACTCAACACTTTTCAGGGCTAATTTAGTAAGTTTTGTGGACTTCTGTAAATGCTGTTCTGGAACAGGCTAAACAGTCAGAGCTTCTAAGTGAGAAACTCAGCACATAACAGCTGAAGTCTAGCACTGTGTGTATTCATGTACTCACCCAGGACAATGTAGGAAGGAATGGCACAGGGAGTTTTTTCTTCCAGATGGAAGAGCCTTTATGGAAGAACCTTTAGTACTGGGCTAGTGCTTTTTGGGGATGAGGAAGGCAGCAGAGCAACTGGTTTGGCACTAGAAAGGATTTCAGTTAAAACAAACACATTCTTCTTGTGAAGTCATTGCAGTGAAATCGAATTTATCCTATAAAATATTCAGTCAAAATATCCTGGTCCACATCTAGATTAGCCTTTTTTTTACAGAAGTGTACATGTACACAGACATTTGTATTTACATGGGAGTGAACATACTTTGATATTGCTGGCATCTTCTGTTTCTTCATGTGGACTTTCCATTCACTGGTGCATCTGCAAACAGTTACTTTTCCTGCTTAAAACCAGGTCATTATTACTTCATCTCATCAAAAGAAGATATTAGTGCCCTTAAAATATGAAACATTAAAGATGTATTAACAAAACAAATAACTGTTAGCTGACAATACTTTCCTATCCATTACTCACGGAAGCTATTAGGACCAACCTGGATGAAAGATAAGGTCATAATTAACTTGACGTTAACCACAGTGCACTAGATATTATGTCTATAAATACCACTAAGGTTACTCAGAATTTGAAAGTTTGGAATATCCCTTCCTGTAGATCCTGTTAAAAAACAGATCCAGAATGTTTGTGGTTGAGATTAATCAGCAGATTGCAATTAAGCACTTACTTCTCTTACTCACAGAGGAACTCCCTTTGCTTTCTGCTCCGAGTATCTTGCAACAAAGCTCCAACCCATAGTCACTTTTGTGACAAATATAACAAGTAAGCAGATGTGCCCATCGAGGTGACAGTGTGCATTTTTTTTTTTCAGAGCTGCATCTTAAATTACAGGATGATCACGAGAACACTTGAATTATCCATACCCTTTATAAATGCCAGTTTTCATCTCAAAATATTTCTTGCCTTCTTGGTGCTATATAATACATAGTCTCCTGCATTAAAAAACAGCCAACCTGAAACTCACAAGACAGAGAAACTACCACAGAGGTCCTGTATCAGTGACACTTTCTGAATAGCCCTCCACACAAATAAAGATGCAACATGCAGTGCACAGTTTACTTAGTTTATTTTTTAAAGTTCTGTCAGAAATATTGCTGTGCATTATTACAAAATATATTAAATTACTGATCAATACATCCAAGGGAAACAAAAGGAAAGTACTCCTTTTGTTCAAAGACAACCCTATATAAACCTTTAACACTGAACCCAGAATAATCTTTAAAATCCATCATAAATGTATTCGTTCTATCACCATCTCTAAATAAGAATAGAAAGGTCATCCTGATTTTTTCATTAGCAAGTTTAATCCCTTGACAGCAAACACAACCAGACATATCATGAGACCACTTAAAAAACAAGTCTATACATCTCACATTATCTGAGCTCCCACATATACATCACATACCAACATTTTTACTAAAATAATTTTCCCTGCCCTGCAGGTGAAGACATTCAGAGGCAAAAAGATAACATATTTGTAATATATTATTACTGGTAAATTTGTGCCATAGCAGCTTTGCAAATACACATATTAAGTGGCTGACTTAGAAAACATTAAAGACAACAGAAAACTGGAAAAGAAGCTTAGCTGCTTTTTAAACCACCTTGAGATTCAGTGATGCTGCAAAGCTTTGAGTTACAGAACCAAAGAACTCCATTGCTGAATGAATTACACAGGAAATGGGTTAAATTCCCATACTTCTTTTTTAGAGACAACTCTCAGAGCTGCATACCTTTCTGCTTCCATTTAAACAGTTCTAGCAGTTAGACCTCAATCCACCATGGTAAAATGAGTTCTCATAAGAAGAGACTTGGAGAAAGGGGAAAGAGAAAAATGGAGCAAGTATATGAATATTATGAATAAATATTTCATTAACATTTACAATGTGTTTTTATGACAATAAGATCTGATACTTAGCAAATTAGCACTGAAAGTCTCATGTAAAACTCTGGCATTACAGTAATTTGACATCTTTAAGAGTTCTACTGGGTATATAAAAATACAAAACCAGTAGAATAGCAGCAGTGAATAAAGCATTCAATATTACTGTGGCCAGTGCAGTACTATACATGCAGTAGCCTTCTATTCCCTATTGGCTTGTGCTATTGTATTAACCTGAATCACTTAAAACTCTGCCACCAAACTGAGCTTCCTCCTCAGAGGCTGAAGTACATCTGATCTTGCAGATATGGCTCAAAGCAAAAATTCCATTCAGAGTGCAAATCTTCAAAAGCAAAGGAAGAGTTAATGCACTTAGTGGGTCTTGGGTAGAAACAATCTGAACACAGAGCAAGGACGGTTTTATTACCACTAGAGTTGAAAAAGGACCTAGGGTAGGAAGAAGCTCTCTAATTACAAGTGTTTCTTCTGACTGCCCCCCCTGCCCCCCAAAAAAGAGAAGGGGGGAAAAAAAGGAGAGGATGGCAGTTTTTGAGCATCTTGAGAAAAATACGGATAACTAACATAGCTTCAAAGTGGAGAACCAGTGTACAGCACCTTCTGTATACAGTGGGTCTGTGCACTGCCTTGTACATTAACAGCTCTTGGTTAAGAATGGTTTAAGTAGGCATTCTCTAACTGAAGACACTGAAACAACAAAGCTAATAGGATGAGGCTATTGATTCTCAAGACTACATAAGAAGCTTAAGCCTACAGTTTTAAAGCAAGGATCTTTTCCTATTTTGAGTAATATATGCTCACCCCTCCCCTAATAACAGAGAATACACTGAAGTTGTCAGTGACCAACTGCATTTAGCATTAGCCAGGAAATTCATGGTTCAATAGTGACAACACTCCATTGAACACAATCCCTCTTCATCTAAAAAGTTCTACCTGCAGAAGAAATTTAACTCATCTGGATATTATGAACATGGTAGCTTGGGTCCAAGAACTTTTATATCTCACGCAGGCAGGCAGAGTATCCTCCCAAATCAGTATGCTTCAGTAGTCTTTCTTTACTCTTGTATGTATTAACCATATGCCCTTTCCCCACTGACGATACTCATGGTATTGTTTTGATGAGGCCAAATAGCTGGAATTCTCTTCCTTATTTTCTAAGCGGCAGTCTAGGTCGTTTCACTAGCTTGGATAAATAATGCACATATGCTTATGAATCGTTTAGTTCTTTCTTCTGTATCAGAATATCGGCTTAGGTTATGAGGTGAACAAAACTTTTTTCTTCCCTCCTTTTAAAGACAAGATTCACAACTTTATCAGCACCACGGTATGTTAAAAAGTTTTTAGCACCAGTGAAACTGAACCACTCAGCTTTGACCAGTCAAAACTAACATTTATGTGGCATACAGTCAGTACAGAAAACAGTAATACACGCAACATTAGGAAGCTCATGAATCCCTGACATAGTGAATCTAGTGTTTGATAAATGAGTAACTATAGAGGCCACATTTTCTTCTTAAGAGCAAACAGGACTGCAATTTTTCCTCACACAGTTGAACTAATAGGTTTTCCTTCCTCTCCAAATTGCTGAGTGTGGCCCAGCTCTTATTGTTTAAAGGGACAGGAAATATCCACAACAGTTGGATGCTGATATGGCCAGCTGCCCACTGAGAATTCATTGGAGGTGACACAGGTCGTATGTCACGCACAACACCAAGAGATCACACGAATAGATGCAGGTCACAGGTTCACCTTTGGTACTAATTCAGGTTTCAACAACAGCAAAAGACATCCTGCATCACCCTACCTAGTTAGTGCATCCCTTTGCTCATGTTTCTACTCACAAGCTGAAAAATGTCCAGCACTAGGAAGTACACCAGCACAAAGGTATGTCATTCAAATGCTAAACTTTTATATCTCTTGTCAGTTGTGATTCCCACTCTGGGCCTAGAGCACACACTTACAGAAAGACTTATCCAAGTAAAGAGAATTAGGAAGGCACTTGCAGACCACATTACAAATATTTCTTGAGTGAACTCAGCTCATAGTCATTTAGCCTTATCCACAACACTACCACATGTCTTTTGGAAATACTACCATCGACTGTACATCAGCATGCCACTTCCTGAAGCTAACTCCACAGAAGGGAAGGGCCAAAGCATACCTGAACCCTAGGTGACGTGAGCAAAGTCTTGACTTCAGATTTCAAGAAAAGCATAGCCAATGCAGAATTCTAAATTAGTCAATATAGAAACTGTCTCAAGTTTCCCAAGCTCTGTGAAAAACAAACAAAAAATTCCCTCATCTTTATTAATTTAGCTATTTCACTGTGACAGTATCTATTCTGAGGCACTGAGGTGAAAAGACTTACAGGACTTCTCAATATGACTTATGTTTTACCAGAGACATACAGGTTCTGCAATAGGATTTTCCTTTAGGCATTTAAGTTTTGATTAACAACACTTCATTTAGTTAGCTTGCTACAAAAGTAGCTTATTATTTTAATAGAGAACCATACCAAATATTTAAGTACATGACCTCATAGAAAAAAAAAACCAATACAAGCAACTAGAAAGTTCCACTGAGGTGAAGATCAATTATGCTTGTAACTATGACCTTTCACAAACACAGCCTACATGGACAATGAAGCACTCTTATAATCTGTGGTGGAAGAACATAACTAGTGGCTCCATTCCTCTGGGTAAGACTTAGAGGCTACATAGGTCCATCAGTACTGCGAGCCTGAAATCCTTCTCTGCGGACACTGTTCAAATCTAAACGCGTTAGAACTTCACAGCGCACCAGAAGTGTATCGTCCTTTATGAAGGTTCTTTGTTTCAAATTTTGCAGGTGCATGAAAGTCACATAACCAAAACCTTTTGGATTGCGGTGAACTGTCGGCCTCTGGAAGGCCAGTAACTCTGGCTTGGCTTCCATTACTTCTTCATGATTCTGCCTTTCCGGGCCTTCTGATTGATCCAAAATAGAAAGTCGTATCGTGCCCTGGAAAGGCCATGGCAGATGGCTGTCATATTCTCCTTGCATAGTGTGGACAAACAGAGATATAAAATTAGCACAGCGCTGAGCATTCGGTAATTGGATATGCAGGCGCAAACACAGCTTGTACCCAGGCTTTCCAGTATAGAAGCCAGGACTGTGCATCACAACAGGTCTCTCTTCTTCCTGGGCTTTCTGAAGTCCACTGAAGTTCTCAATCTTCCAGATATAAATACCATTACATTGCTGGGCCTCCATTTCAGTGATCTTTCCCTCCAAACTTCGGATAGTACGTTTGAGTTCTGCCATGTGAGTGTTCTGGGTCTCCATTTTAGCAATGAGTTCCCTGATTTGGTGATCTTGTCTTACCAGACGACCTTCCAATTGCTGAATAGTTTCTTTGAAGTTTTCAACTTCTGGATTACAATCATATGTGGCATGTGACACGTGTGAGAAGAGGGCAGGCTCAAAGGGTAGGCCATTGATGAAGGGTACAGGATTTGTAGCAGTGACACTGATATTTTGAAAACTCTGAGCCATCATTCTCATGTGAACCTGAGTGAACTCCTGCATGTGTCGTGCCAGTTCATTCCTTTGCATCTAGAATTTAAGAGATGTGGCATTAGGAACATAACAAACGTAACCAGAAATCACATTTTAAATCACATTTTAAACCTACACTTCAAATGGAGGCAATTCTGAATGAAAGACATGAGGTATTTCAGTACTACATACAATGAGAAATAGAAACAGCGTATTTCAAACTGTGCACCTGAAAGTAAAAACAAGATATGAAGAAATATGGAGTATCTTATACTGAAAACATTCTTGATAAATATTCCAAAAGCAAGCATTATGTGTATCTTCAGGGTTACTTTCTTGTTAATGAGCATTCATGATAAAAAGACTGATGTTTCATAGGAGTAATAATTTCCCTGTTAAACCATCATTAATTATGCTGTACACTTTCAATAACACTGTTCAACTCAAAACAAAGACGTAGTGAAAGACTGTTAGTGATAAACACACATTTAGTTTTTTTTTCTGTGCTCTAAATCAGCACTGTATTCCCTTCACTGAATTGCTAAAATTCTCTGTTGTACGGAGAAAGATCCATTTTTACAAAGAGGTAGCGAACAACTGGAAATAAGAGTATCCAGTTTAATAGTTTTAGAATTTAATAAAATTGGTTTTCTTTATAGAACTCTAAGAGCCACAAGTGTATCCAGCCACAGCTTTGGAAGAAATGCTGGAAGCTACTTTATTGACATGAAAGCTGAGAAAACAGTCAGTCATGGATTAATAAAAGCAAGTTCACCAAGCAAATAGTTCACAGTTTTTAAAATTTGAAAAGCCAATTTTGAAAGACAATGTATCAACATGCAGTTGTGAAACAAAAGACAAACCCACAAATCACTAAGGATTTGGGCTGGTGAATGACATAAGAATAGGGAAACACAATTAAAAAAAACCCAGACAAAGTCTGCAACTCATGATTCTCATTAAAGGCTTACCTTTTCAGGACATCCAAAGGCACTGTAAAAACATGGCACTGGGGCAGTAGGACAGTCATTGTTGTAATGGTTAGGCATCTAAAACAAATAAGATTTGCTATTACTTTTTCTTCAAGAGTGTGCTTTTATAACATCCAAAAAGGATACAGCTGGATGGATTCTGAACAGAAGTTCTGAAGTCAGATCTGTTTATACCTACGTAATTTCTCATAGGAATATGGAAGTTTTGAACAAAAATATTAGCTGATGATAAATATTCTACATCCCACTACTATGCCCTTTAACAATTCATTGACTTTGTTCTTACATCAGGCATCAGAAAGCATTCAAGTTTCCTTGCTAGACCAAAAGCCTTTCACTGCTAACCTATCCTCAAGACAGATCACAGTTAATTTCTTTCCTTTCTGAAGAACTACTTCTACATACTCTCTTCATTATCTCCTTCGTCAAAAACCTCAAGTTACTTCAATTTTCCTGTATTTTCCAGATCCAGTCATCTCACTGCTCTGGACTCACCCTACCCATCCCCACCTCAAAAGCATGACAACTTCAGCTGATGCCTTACGAGCCCTAAACAGAACAAAGGATAATTCTAGGCTTCACAGGCAAAATACCTCTTTATACAACCCCATATGTTTGCCTTGTTTAAATATCACAATGAAGCAGAACACAAGTTTAACACAGGTCAGCCATTAAATCTGAACCATTAGCAAGTTTAGCATTCTCTGTTCCCCATTTCTGCAGTTGATTATCCTACCTAACAACATATTTTTGCCTTTGTCATTACTAAGCTCAATCCTGCTTTTCAGAGTATTTGTGCAATTTGACATGATCACTCAATATCATTTGACATGATATTCAACAGTTGCCATCCCATTCAAACAAGGATAGGCTGCAAATTAAATAACATCTATCATTTTTCTGTCAATGAAGTTATTATTGAATAGAAGAAATAATAATGGCTACTACAGTAATAATGGAGAAGCAGATTTCCAGTCAGCATCTGCAGTTTCATAGTGAACTACTTATAGCCACTTCCCAACAGTGGCTTTCCAATACAAATACCTTCCCTCTCTGCCCATTTTTTAACCTCCATTCAATACATCCTAATAATAGTACATTTTAATGTATAATGTATATTTATATATAATGTATAATATATATATAATATATATATAATATATGTATAATGTAATAAAATACATTTTAACCTCAATTAAAAAACATCCAGCATGTCCCCTCTCAAGAAGCAGTACAGCTAAATAATATGATGTGCAGCCAAAAATCCTACAGAGGTCTTACCAGACTGCAACGGTGAGCTGGAGCAGCATTTAAAATAGTATTATACCTGTACTGGACATTTTCAGAGGGAGACAGGTAGAGATTTATTAGGTAGTAGACAAACTATTTCTCCAAGTTTAAATTCATATTAAATAGGCAATGTAAATACAACACACGTGACCCAGACTAAACACAGAAGAAGGTAGTCTCTTACCTGCTCTCTGATTAGCACTGTGTTGCAATATTCACAAAATACATTGGCAAGTGGGCAGGTCTGGTCATGAAGCTTAGTGATCAAGCAGAAAAAGAGAGGAAAGAAAGAATCTATCAAGTTATACAATTTAGGAGAGGGCTAATCACCTCTGATCAGACATCAATTTTTTATTTACATTTCAAATTTTGCATTTAGCAGTATGCAACTGTGAAACAAAGTCAATCCCCTTACCCTGAGCACTATGTTTTCTATTATTGTTTTTTCCTGCACTTACACAAGAGCTTCATAAAGTTGCAGATATTTTATTTCCTAAAGCTCTTATGCTCCAAAGAAGTTTGAATTTAACCAGAAGTTTCTAAAATACATGTTCAATTGCAGTGGAACTATATGAAAGATTTTTTTTTTAATTGTTCAACTATACAAGGTACTTTTGTTTGACAATTCACAACATGAATTTCATAAAATTTAACAGTCCTTGAGATAAACCACATCCACATAGAGATTAAGAAATGGAAACAGAAAAAGTAAAGTATTATCCTCAGTACTGCACCAGCAAAAAATGCAGAACCAGGAGAAGAACTCGGAAATTATTGTGGTCTTGTGTGTTAACAGAGGTCCCCAAAAGATTTATCTCCTGATATATCCTTTCTCCCGGGCATAAAAACAGCAAATGTAAATACTGCCTTTTGTATTCATTTAGCAGTTGATGCCAGCCTCTCTGGTGGCCAAAGATCAATGGTTCTTTCACAAGTTTCCTTGAACCACAAGGTTCCCAAAAAGTTTGTATTTAAGAACCATCTCTCCCCACCTTTTCCTGTTCTAGGCGAATGTCCTGAGTTTGTAGCTTCTCATCTGTGCAGCAGCCGACAGTGCTCTTCTAGACCAAAAGCTTTGTTGCCTTTTTTTTTTTTTTAAACTGATGCTCTATTTACAAGCAAACCCCTGTGAATGAAGGTTGAAAAACTGAGACTCCTGCTAAGTACCTCTTTATCTTCATAAGCCATAGACGTAGCACAGTTTGGACAACACACTTGACGCCTTGGACACTCCTGAGTCACGTGCTCTTTCAGGCGGTTCTTCTGGAAGGTTCCTTGGCACTGTGGGCATTCCACAGTGGAAAATTCACACTGTAACTGGTGTTCCTACAAAAGGACAGAAGAGAGATTTGATAGGAGAAACAGGTACTATCATCTCATCCGTTTTCAAGAGAAAGCACAATACATGACAAACAAATTGCAATCTTTCCTTCATGCAAGGAAATCCTTATACTCTTATGCTGACTTAATCAACAGCCCATTACTGTCCAATTACTAAGATCAGGGCTTCACATATTCAGAGCTTTAAGAAGGCTCTCAGGTAAAAATTCAGTTTTATATTTATCCTTTTAACTGCATCTATTATTTTGCAAAGTAACATAATTTCAATTAATACATGTAGCTATTTTAAGGGAATATTAAAGTAACTTTAAGAAACTTGTGTGAAGTACAGATACAACTGATCAAAAGACAAACATGAATGATACTAAACAGAATGCTGCATTAGTACAATTTTCATGCACTACAATGTTCACCTACCTACAATAAAAGACTCACGAAAACCCAAATATGTGTAGCCATAGTCTTGAAAGAACAATGCATTGAATCAGCATAAATGAGTACCAGGTATGACCATCTATTTTACTTGTCCATGAAAACCAGTTTCAAAACTAATTCTCACCTCTAGGTGCCTCAGCTCCATCTTCATAGTGCAGCCCTTGTTGGGACACTTCACCATTAATGAAAGGATTTCCCGTTTAGCAAAGTTGTCAGGAAAAAGTTGATTTTCAAGCAGAATTTCGTTGTCTACTGGACATTTGTGACCTGCATCTCTATAATGCAGAAAAGGAAGGAAAAAGATATTCCAGTATTTCCAAGACATTTCCAAGCCTTTAATTTAAAATATTTTTACAGTAATAAGATATTAGTGACCAAACTATAAGACAGTAAGAAAGTCTTTGAAAGCAATGGCATTTATGGGGTAATGACCAGGAAGTACACAACGTACACCAGGAAAGCTGACAACACAGTTTCACTAGAAGTGGCAGGACTGGGGTTGCAGCCCTTTTCTAACTCAATATGTGGGTTTTTTTGTACAAATGCCATGTTAGGTACTCTGGAAATAAACTTGAGGAGGAAGTAAAGAAATTAAGAACTAACAGTCCTGTTTCTGTAAATACTTCACATAGCTCAAACATCAAAGTATGTTTCACATACTATTTCAAAACAATTCTTTAAATGTTCTTGGACTGTCTCTAATTTCATTCACACTTTATAAACATCCAAGGTGATGGCAGCCAAGAGAGAAAGTAAAATTTTCTTTTCTTCCAGATTTACTTCATTTATTTGGCATTACTTCTCATACAGCTCATTTTGCTGTTTTTGTTGTGCGACCATTTGAACAGTTGCTTATCCTTCCATTTGTTTATTTATACAGCAAATAAGGGTGAAAAAGCTCCAGACATGAAAATTACTACTAACTATGAAAATTACTGGCTTTGGAACTGAATGTTGCATTTGAGGTAATTTTAACAGCAAACAGATTGGAAGTGCTAACTGGCAAAACTTTGGAACATGATGGTGGAACATGGATGCATGCAACTTGCATAAGGTAACTAAAATTTCAGTTCATCAGTTTCTGTCTATCTACATTTAAACACAAAAATCATTAGAAATGGAGCAAAAAAAGGGATAGCCTCCATCAAATTTTCCATTATCAGCTCATTCTGAAAGCAGTAGGCTAACATATTGATTCACAATTAAGTAAGGCAGTTAAAAAGGCATGAGGGATCAAAGCTCTGAGCTGAAATGCTAATGGAAACAGCAATACAATGGAAAAATATATGGGGCAGAAAAATGTCAGAGACCACTTGTGGTGCAAGGATCAAAGGCCAGATCGTTGTCACCGCTTGCACGCATGAAGGGAAGGAGAACCTAGTGGGCTGTGGAGACTAGGAGGGAATTTATGTTCTTTGTTGGAAAAGGAAATAATTGCTCAGCAACTCAACCAGCAATGCTGCTAGAGGAAGTGGAGGTAAAGCTGAGACCTCAAAAAGAGGCAGTGAACTTCCTTTCACAGGTTTTACTTGTAAGAGCTCGCTCACCACAGGCCTGGTAGTCATACTCCCAAATAAGTGGAAGAAAATACCCAGCTTGCCATTTTGTTTCAGAGCTCCCTGAGCTATGATCAGTGTGCTTATCTTTGCACAACCCAGAAATGTTCTTTCACTTTACAACCTACAGGAAATCAGTTTTCACAGGTATAACTTGATTACAAACACCCTGTTTAATAGAGTATAAAGATCGCCCAGTAGGCCTGCTGATAAGACAGCAGCTTCATTTCTACACGGCAAAGCTAATCATGTATAATAACAGTCAACAACAGAATAATGTGAAACAATGGTTACCAGTTCCCCAGCTTAAATAATAGCAGACAAAGGGTGAAATAAGAATGCATGGCAATTTTCCAGTGTAGGAAAGTATAGTAAGGAAAGAGCAATAACTCACTGTAGTATATTAAAGAGGCTTCAAATATTATTTACAAGTATGAGGATTGTGCTTAAAATACTGCTTAGATGCATTGGCAGACAAAGACACTGCCATACATTTCCTATCACAGAACTGAGTTTATGCACCTCAGTTCTAACTTTATTACAGTGAAGGATTTCCTGTGCTGGAACTATTTATCACATTGGACTCTGCCACTCACAACAATACCTGTAAAACAATAACCATCTGCTACAAAGTACAATAAATATTCCTATAATTTTCACTGAAATTAAAATGCAGGTATATAAAGAGTAAAGCGAGAATAATTTTGTTTGCAGAAAAAGCCTGCTTCATGATTTTAACAACTGAGTGGCTTAGCCTAGAAGCTGAATCAGTTGGTATACACTTTAACTGCAGCCATGCCAGCTGTTCGACAGATTGCTAGTACCCAAAGCTTTTCCTGCCGCCCCTTGTCAGCTCACAATTCTGCTTTTCTAATAAACAGAAGTTCTGGTATTTGGCAAGCTCTACTACAAACCTTAAGTCAGCTTTGACAAAAGAGAAGAAAGACTAGAGTGAAATTTAATTACCTACTGCACCTGAACTTAGTTCTTCTAAAATTTCTAATCGAGTATTTTGTTTACAGCAACATTTGTAAAACATTATTTGTAGTTCCTTAGGTAGATAAGCGAGAATTCTTCTCTACCATGACTTAAAGCACTTCTAAGCACTTCAGACAGCTTTATTTAAAAAGATGCCAAGACTTTCTGGGAGGTAAACATTTACTGTGATCAAATCCATCTGGTCTAATCATGTCCCTCACATTGTAAGATCTAAGAGTCCAGTTTTGAAAAGGTTTTCCATTTTTTTTTCTATTTGCAGCCATAACTTCAACATGAACAACTATAATTGTTTGTCTAAGGCAGAAGAAGTGATTATTCAAGAAATGTTTGTATGTCCTTCATCACTTAAAATCCTTAATCCCTGTGTTCACTTGAGCTAGACAGTGGGGAAATGAGAAATAAACAGGAGTAATTTTTTCCTGATCAAACAAAGGCTGACAATGACTTAATGAAAAAAACCCAGTACTTAGAGAATGTAGAAATCACTTCCCATTTCCATTTTCGTTCCATAGAAGCTTCTCAATGACACCAATCAATATGGTACTGTACACATAGTCCAAATCGATATTGTACTGTAGACACCACATAATCAACATCAATAGCTTGGTCCATGGATACCAATTAAGCACGTCTTCAGCCCTTCGGGGATTCAGGGAGGTCTGGCACTTTATGCTGTCTGCTCTGCTTTCACAAGCATTCACTCAAACTGTACTCCAAAGAGAGATTTCATTGGGGAACGAGGGAAAACTTTTACCATCAATGAAAAAACTGAAATATTGCAGTGATGATCCAGTCTCCAAGGAAAGAAATGCTTTCAACCTATGTTTAGTATTCACTGAAACTGTCAGCACTATTTATAAAAATGAAGTAAAATAAGCAAAGGGTGTAAAAGAAGCAAAAGCTTTTGGTCATTGAAACTGTTTGGAGATGTAAAACTTTGAGCAGAGAAAATACTCTGTTAATTTAAAAAGGAAGAGAAACCATTTCCCACGCCTGGAGAAGAAGGAAGTTTCTCTTCCTACTGCGAGATGTGTTCTGAGCTTGGGTTCGCTCCAGTTTCTCACTCAGTCCTGTAAATTCTAACCAATGACTGTAACTGTGCAGTTCACCAGCAGGAGCATAAGGATTAGAAAACAAGATCACTTTAGCTCGTAAAGATCTGAAAAACTGGAAATGAGACACCCATTTTTGGCAATTTTTAGTCATCTTCCCCTCAGTTTTCAACATAGGAATTCTGTTGTCTTTGAAATGATTGCCATGACTGCAACATAGACATTTCTAAAGCTCACTATATTTAAGTACTGATTTACCTTCAGAATTTATAGACATCATAATCTCAAGAGAAGGTTCAAAGATTTATGTTCTTTCTTCCAGAAATAGCCAAGTTAAAGAAGAGTATAAAACTGCTACTGCCAACAAACAGCAAGCTAAGAGAGGGCAAGTAAGGAATTTCAAAATTTAACGGCCTTTATCATTACAACTGTCTTGTAATGCCTACAAGCATGCATGAAATTATGTACATTATCCTCTTGAAAGAATTTGGGTTGGAATGTGCAAAGCAAAGGCCAGAAAGTGAAGCCAACTGCTTGTGCCTAAGGAACAGTCAAGGTTGACAAGTTCAGGGGCCTTTTGCCTTCTTCCATGAACCTGGGTAACATGTATACCACCAGGTGATGCAGTTGGGCAAGGCCTGATATACTTTTCTCGCAGGAATAGGAATATAGTGAACAAGGCAAGGGACTACGGGAACAGGGGATTTCATGGTATAGTTAGTGAAGATCTGAATGTCTCTCAGCTGCTTCTGAAGAATCCACAGGTGAGTAACTTGACAAGGGTGAATGAACACTGGTGGTGTTCTGCATTTTCTGGATCCTTTTCTCAGAAATATTGATGAAACTGATGTTAACAGGAACTGCGCTACAAATGCACACAAATTTCTGCACTAGCTAGAAAGAATTTGCTATCATAAGTAGGGAGTGCAATATTAAATTTGTCTTCTCGTTCTCAGCTCCAACACTTCCCCCTCCTTGATCCAAAAGGGATGCTAAGAAAAAATACAGTAGGATTAGATCCAACAGTGGCAGAATGACAGAATTTTTTAGGCTGGAAAAAAGATAATTCGAGTCCAATAACTGATCCCAACTTCATCAACTAGACCACGGCACTCAGTGTCATGTCCAGTCATTTCTTGAACGCCGTCAGGGATGATGACTCCACCACCCCTCTAGGCAGTCTGTTCCAATGCTTAACAACCCCTTCCACAAAGAAATTCTTCCTGAGAATTTACATAGCAGAAGTTACAGAGAAGTCCACAAAACATACAAAATACCATCTTCAGGGAACATCACTGCTGGCATACTATTCATTTAGTAAGCTACAAATAATGGCAAAATGGAGAAAAAGAAATGGAAAAGAACTACAGACAAATGGTATGAAAAACCAATCAAGAAAGCACTGTCCATTTTTCAAGCTGAAAATAAATGCCAGGGAGAAACACAGTAACATTGAAAACAGTTTAATGATCTTTATACAAGTGTGCGAAGTAAGGTTAGAAATTAACCAATTCTATATATGGCTCACACAGAATTAAATATATATATTCCTACCAAAGTGACATTTGAGCTAAGTGAGCAATTGATAAGTAAAAAACACTGGCTTAAGCTGAGAAGGAAAAATCCTACAGCACAATATCTAGCCTTCTATCAGTGTGATCCAATACTCACTGACACGTGTGGGACACGTGCACTCTCTGTCTTCCTGGCTCTGTCATCCATTTTTATAAGTCCAGCCTGCTCTTGCCTGTGTACCTTGTTCCCACTCCCTCATATGCCACTTGATTTCCTGTCTCAATGACTTTTTCCAAGACTATTTCCTCATCACATTCTTTCTTCCACCTCAATAAGAAAGCAGCTAATTTCAAGTGAAGAACTGAAAGCATGAACTGCCTTATCTGCACCAAGAAACCGTGTTGTCTGTAGTTTCCTGCAATTATTAAAAGAAACAGTCATAGGCAAAAGAGAGATTTTATAATCCTGGACAAAAAATGGAATTTATTTGGAGGATGTGGCTCCTTTTTCTAATTATTATTTAAAGTTTAATCAAACAAATTTTCAGATCCATAACCTGGAAAAATTTGTATAAATGGTAAAATCTAAAGCTCATGAAACCTCCAAACTCATGACATTTTGGCCATATATAGTATTTACTAGAAAGCATCTTTAGTGAATCATAGATTTCCAGAGTTCTATTAGCACTCACTGGTAATGCAACCTTGGCCAGTTCTGTTCAGTTTACATTGACCTTAAACTGCTCTGGTAAGTGAATTTCTTCTTAAAAGCAGCTTCCATAAATTTTCTTTTACCTTATTGATTTGACAATGCAGCCTTTGCAGAATCGGTGTCCACATGGTGTCTGCACGGCTTCCCGAAGAGCCATCAAACAGATTGGACATTCATATTTACTTTCCAAGGGCGGATCAAACTCCACATCATATCCTTGTGTTTCTTCCGTGAAAGAGCTTGGCGGGTTTCCAGTCCCACTGCTGACACTTGTGCCGTCGTCTTTGGCTCCAGCACTGCAGGCACTGGCCATGGCTGCACAGCAGCCGCTTTCCACGTCTCGGGCTCCACAACTGCTATCACTGTGTAGCAAGCTCATAGTAGCTAATCAAGTGCTACACAAAGATGCACTGCAAGATGGCAAAAAGATGTATTAATTTAAAATATTCAAATACCTTCCTTTTCAGTCAAGAGCAAAGTTTATTTCTGACCAGAAACAGTTACAGATTTGGTTCTACTCAAAATCCCTGGTTTGGTTTTCTTCCAGTTTCTGTTATCTTTTTAACTTATCTTGTGATATATAGGTAAGAACACTGCACTCTGTCAGTATACTTCAAACACTCCCCCTGCCCCCCCTTTCTGTAATCTCTTTCATCTAACTCCCTGATTTCTGTAAAAAGAGGAATACTCTTTGTCCTTGCTATGTTTACTGAAAGCATCTCTTTACCCCTTCCACATTATTTACTTCTAAGGCATTCAAATAGACTTTGCATGAAAAAATGCTGTACAGAATCGCGTTTTATTAGACAACAATAGCTCAATTCCATATTTTCCTTGCAGTATATAAATGTTATTTAACATTTTCTGTCTACAGTGATTCACAGTATAGGTTTCAAATCAATTCAGTAGGTCCACAAATAAAATACAAGTCCAAGTACCTAAACCAAGCAGATGCTCTGCTGCAAATGAAATTCAAATATGCAGCACTGCTGATAACATTTTAGAACTGCCAACAGGACTTTAAATTGGGTAAGAAGCTACACATGAGATAAAGATAATAATTCCACAGCTCAAAAGCTATCTACAAATTACTAGCATTCAAACAGAGTTCTTGCTCTCCTTTGCCTCTTCTAGTCTAGCTGGCAGGGAGGACAACGCACACGATTGTAAGAATGGAAGATACAAGTTGCCTTTCCCTGAAGAGCAGTGAATGGCATACTAAAGCCTGTTTTTAAAACACTACTCACAAAGCAGGTTGAACTCATAGATATGAAATAAAAAAGTGCTGCTATCCCCAAACAGATGGCCAGTGTTTCTACACTGAAGGTGGGAGCTTTTAAAAAAAGGTCTAAACAAATGTAAGTTCTAGAAGTCCAAGAAATTTTCCACTGCCTTGAGTTTTTAATGGTCATAACCATTTTCTGAGAATCCTACTGTGATTAGTTTTCTATAAATGAAATTTCTTTGAAAAACAGAGATTACCACCAGTTGCAAGGCAGTATGAGTAATCTGAAGGTTATGGAGCCAGGCATACAAAACAAGTCCACTAACCTCAGATTCGATTTTCTTTTGCACAGCAGTATAGGCAAAATATTTTGTAATGTTCACTTACTGAGTTCACTGTAATATCATTACGTCATTTAAAATATATTAGGGATGCAACTCTAATCAAGAGCTAATCGATAAGGATTGTTCATTTGCAGCACAACTGCAGATGGTTGTGTCAGCAGAATGAACACGGTTACCTTGAGCACGAGCTCACAAAAGTAAAAATTTTCCTGCCTTTATCAGAATTTGATATCACGATTCATTTTTAGAACATGTTCATGGATAGGAGGACAACAGACAGGTAGTTTTATTTGGGTACTTATTATACAACACCTGAAGACTACATCAACAGAAATACTAATCACACAAAGTCTCAACTAGCATTTACTGGAAATGTATTTTGAACAGATGCAACATCACAGAAATGCACTTTAGGCCATCTACATGATAAACAGCTGGCAATACTGTCTATGAAATACTGCATGAGCTTTTTTCCCCCAACTATCCAGATCTCAAAAAAAAAAAAAAAAAAGGCTGATCTACTGAACAAAACCAAAACAGGTAAAGCTACCATATTTAGTTCAGCTACAGTTGGAATCAAAACAGAACTTTTATTTTGTTCTGTAAATATGTAACTTTCCATTTTGCTGAGATACATAGAAGTATAAGGAATATTTGAAGATCAGCGTCCTTGACATTTCCAAAATACCATGAAGGTACAGAGCCTCAAAGCACAGTTTGACAGTTCTGAGTTGCAGCAGACAGGTCAGCAATGCTCACTTTATGCAGAAATAACACTGGAGCAGAGCTGTCTGGAACTGCACTCAAGGAGCGATGTTCACTTCTACTGTTCTCCATCCCAATGTATCATTCCTATACATTATCTACCCACAACAGGCTTTATTAATCAAGGCTCCTATGCACAACAGCAATACACACTAAACACCAAGTACATTCTCACCAGCAGCTTCAGCCATGTCATGATCAATTTAATCCCATGAAGGGAGCAGCTCCCCCAGTGACTTAGAATAGAAGCAGAAGAATCAAGGTTTATAAAGACGCCCTGTGACAGAGACTTTTTTTTTAAGAATGCCATCAGTAGATCTTTCTGGAGAAAAAACCCAACTTATTTCCATTGTTAAACTAGTATAACTTATTCAATAACTGCTGTAGAAGATGATTAGTCCACAGGCCACATTTCACGAAAAAAATCATAGGAACTAAATTGGGCCAATGGAGTGGGAATGCTGGTACACAGGATATTAGAATCCACTGGTCAGCTTAGGACTGACAAATTCACATAAATCTAAGCCACAAGGGTATATTTACTGGGACAAAAAAGGGAAGAGGAACATATATCCCTTTAGCAATGTCACAAAGGAATCCAGGAAGACGCACAGTGAAAAATATAATAACCCAAATTCTGTTCACACATTAACTGAAGCGTGTGACTCTTCTCTTGGGCTGTTACTAGGAAAAAAACCACACCATTTAAAATATTGCTCTTATGAGGAAGAAAACAGGATCTGAGTAGGTATAATCTCACTAGTTGAACATTTTTTGAACTTTTTAAACAATAGTTGAGCTCTTTGCCCCTTTATATTGTTTCTAAGAAACAGTAGGTATGTCCATTCAGTTTACAGAAACAAAACTCCTATACCAGAGACATTTTAATGAATGAGTCACTGCAACCAGCCAACAACCCAGCTGCACACAAAAATCCCCTTATTCAGTGATATACTCCACTTCTACATAGAGCTTTTTGTCAGCACATGACTGAGTGGTTCATTAAAAAAAAAGTGCAAATATCATTGGTTCTTTTTAAATTGGGAAATTAGGCACAAAGAAGCAACTTAAATAAGGTGTTTTAAGAGCCAGATTTTAAACTTTGTTCATGTTTTATCTAAGACAGGATTCCTCCTACTACTCTTATTCATTTCATCTTATCTGTGGAGGAAGTCCTTCCTCGACACATATTTATCAGTGTGGGGCAAGGCACAATTTTCCAAACAAAGTCCATACTGCTGTTACTCAGACCATTAACCAAGGCATGATTACTCCAGCCTAGTTTAAAACAATTCCTCTATGAGTTCTAACTACTGCAGTAGGAATTAGTTCTGTTTCTTGTGGCAGTTATTTTACCCTCTAAGAGCAGGAACACAGATTCAAGCTTGAACAGAGCAGTGCTAGTGCAAAACCAACTACAGAAAAGTATACTTTGAATGTTTAATGACAGGTCTTCTCCCCACTGAAGGTGGAGCAGGCAATTTGCAAGCCTACTGGAGTAGCGTTTCATGTTCTTCCCTTGGGGAATTTAAAAAATGTTTTGGCTGCAAGAGGATGGATTTTTAAACCCAAACTAGTATGTATCCCAAAATTATACTAAAATCTCCCAAAGCCTACATCAGTTTTTCTTCCTATTGATAACAGTTGCTATTTTTCCTCTGCCAAACAAAACTGAGTCAAATGCAAGTACAACAGTATCCAAGTATTTACTTATACCTCGTGTACACCACAGACTTTACAACTTATCCTTTGCTTAAATGTTAGTAGTTTAATACATTAAACACTTTGCTAGACTGCTCTCTATACCTTTTTTTTTGCACAACATCTAGCTTTCAGATCTAGGAACAACTGAAATTAAACTGGATCACTGCATGGTAATTCTTGTTTTTGCTAGACTGAAGTTTCTCAGGCAGAGAACGCCTTAAACTACGTTTGGTAATGTGCCTGAAGTGCCCTCTTCTAAAGCTCTATCCTATCACACCTACTGGGTAGAGAGATAATGGGCTTTAGCTTGCACACGAGGTACCCAGTGCTTGGGCTAGCAAAGGCTGATTGCGCTCTCCAAGGCAACAGCTGCATTGTTTGACAACGGAAAGGGAGGCGCTTTCCAGGCCAAATGGTTATGGGCAGAACTTGTCCGATCATTACCTGTGCTGCAGAAGTGTGGGAATGCCCTAAGGATCAAACTGTCATGCCCCAGAAAAGAGAGTTAAGACTACAGGGAGTCCCCCTTCAAACCATAATGAAGTCTTTCTTCACTAGATAACATGTGCAATGTTGCTATTTACACTGCTGCATTACAAAGTGATCAGGCTGATGTGAGCTAGCACACTCAGACCAGAAGAGCAAACTCCTGCAAGAATAATGTCTCTCACTGAGAATAGTTTTTCATGTATAGATTTCTCAGTCATGAGACTGATAGACCAGTGGAGTGACTTTGGATAATTTTATGGAGCAATACTTGCAACACTTATTCCCAGGCATAATAATTAATGGGCTACTGAGAACTGATAAGCAACATGTGTTTCCATTATGAGATTTGTAACTATCATCACTGTGGCCTCATCCAGGCAGAACATGTGAAATTATGCAGACTCCTTTTAATTAATACCTATAAACACTTTCATTTAAAAGCTATCAAATGTCTAGACAAGCCATAGCAATAAGAGATTCGGGAAGAACTTGTAACTGCAAAAAACAAATTCTGGTTTCTTACAGAAGTCTGCAAGCATGCTGCAAATTTTTTGTTGAGGTAGTAATTTTTTTTTTTCTAATAGCAGTAACCATTAAGACTTCCAAGCCTTTTGGATAACCACTGTACCTACCATTCTAACATGTGAACCTGAAGACTTCACAGAAGAATTTTCGTTTGAGACAAACAGAATCAAAAAACATTCAGAGCTCATCAGACACCATCAAGAGCTCCTGATGCTGGAGCAGAGCAGCCCTTGGGGGTTTTGAAACTTTCCAGGTGATTTCTCTTTATTTAGAGAGAATGCTGTCAGGCTCTAATCACTTATGTATTTTCGTGCTTGAACTTACTTAGGAAACTAGATGGTGGCACACTCACAGTTACATTCATAGTTTATCCTACTTAGGTATGTCAAAACAGATTTAATTTTAGTGAGTAACGGAAGTGTACTATACCGTATTTACCACCAAAATATTCCATGGGTTTTCCCATAACCAAAAAAACAAACCCAAGCCAAAATTTCCCAAACCTTTCTTCAGTTTATTAACTTCTAGATACAATTGATTGGGAATTGTTGAGAATAACAAATACAATGAAAGCATTTTTAGTGAGAAGAACAACACTATTCAATTCTTTACTTTGGCAGTAACTCTGCTCTTTGGCCTCTGTTCCCCCTACACCAAGAACACACCGAGATATGCATTGTGCCTTTTTATATTCCTCCAAAGATCTGAAGAGAATTTAAGGTGCTGCCTAATGGGGACAAAGTAAATACCAGGGCAGAAAGCACTTCAAGAGGCAGGGAGAAGCATGGCTATGAACAAATGTCATTTCTGCCAGGTACAGTCTCCGGGCTAGACTTAATTACCATCTACCTCTACAAGCATGAAGCTTGTATCTGGCATTAGTGGAACAATCTGAGACTCTGAGAAAACAAACAAACAATGAATTAAGCAGACATTCTGAAACAATTAAAACATTTCTTCTTTTCACTCCACCTTATAATTACTTTCATTTTCTTTTTGACAGCTTTATACCCTGCATCTTTTATCACCAGTTTTCACAGACTGGATCTAAAACCTTTTTGTATTTGCTTAGCTAATCTAAAAAAGCCATTTCTGTCTTGCCAGGTTGCCATTCAATGGAGTCTGATAGAGCTTCACAAATCTTCACCTGCTGGGAAAAGCTGAAGGTAATGCGGAAGATTTATACCCAAAACAATATCTACAACGAAAATAATACAATGCGTTTTATCAGCATTACCTTTTTTCCTTCTTTTACTATAAGGACTAGTTTTATGGTCTTTTCATACAATGGAAAAGCAAAACAGTTTGCTTGCAAGTTTTAACTCAGCTGGTGAACACAGCATAAAATGCATGGGAGATGTTTTCCTAGCTGTCCCTCACTGAAGCTTCAAATCAACACTGTATTTATCCCTCAGTCAATGGTATCTAAGACACAAAATCCACACAGCTCATAGTTCTGCAGCATGCAGAACTTATCAGAGGCAAACACAGAGAAATACTTTCGGCAAGCTTTAACTACCAGGTATCAGGGATATAATTAGAACATTTTCCTCCCACCTACACTGAGATTTCCGTTTAAGTACGAAAAGACTCAGCGTGACCTATCTAAACCAGACGAAATTGATGGAAAGCACTACTGAAGTCATAATTTATTACTCGTGTTAATAAATTATAGTTAAATATAAAAACTGCCAGTCTCTCCTAGAAAACAGAGCTGTCGCTTTTAGAAATAGTAACCTATCTTGAAAATGATCCTTTTAACATGTTACCGAAGAATTTACTCTGTATCTTCACTCCCCATGGGAAGAACAGAGCTCACGTTAAGCTGATGTGCTCGACACAAGCGGGACCACAACTCGAGAGCCACGGGCAGCTCACGCTCCCACCGCACCGCGAGGGCGTTCCCCGGGGAGCTACGAGGCAACACAAGGTCATTCCAGCCAGGCTCCCAAACAGGTAAACCAGCGTATCTCAGAGCCCGGGCTGCCCGGCCTCAGACTGCGGCAGAGTTTCAGTTCCGGAGCAGTGCAGGCCGCCGCCTCAGCCCCATTACCGCCCTGCCCCACTGCAGGCCCCCTTTGCGGCACCCCCGGCCCTGCTCCGAGCCCCGAGCCCGCTCTGGGGGAAGGAGCCGCAGGGTTCCGCGGGGCTGGGCAGGCGCGGGCTCCGCTCCTGAGCCGGCAGCCCCGGCCCGGCGGGGGAAACGCTCCGGGCCGGGCGCCGCCACACACCCGCGCCGGCCGGGCCCCGCTCCCAGCGTCCGGCCGGACCTCGCTCCCGTCCAGCCGGCCGGGCCCGCCGCAGCCCCCGCCCTCCCGTCCGCCCCCCGCGGACCGCCCGGACTCACCGCGACCCGCGGCCGATCCCCGCCCGCCGCCGCTTCCGCTTCTCCTCGGGAGGCGTCCGAGTGGAGTCTGGAAGCGAACGGGGCCGCCCGGAGCGCCGCGGCCGCTGCAGCGCCTCCTGCCGCCGCGGAGGGGCAGCGACGCAGGGGCGGGCCCGCCTCGGCAGGGCGGCGGGAGGGCTGTGCCGGCCCTCATCCCGCCCCTAAGGAATAAATAAGGCTGTCACCAGCGGTGTTTGTGGGAGTGTGGAGTTCTTTGCTTTGCCGGTCTTTGCTCTGCTGCTGAGGCTTTTATGAGCAGCTGTCAAGATGGCTTTTCTGTGCTCCGTTGTGAACGCTGTTCAAAACGAGGCACTGAAAGCTGGAGAGGGTGGGGATGGTGTGTGCGTAAACGGCTTGGGATGCGCAAAAAAAGCCGTTTCTCCATGTTAAAAAAATTCTTACCAGAAATAATTTCCTCTCTCAACCTCAGCCGGCCCCTGGGGACCCCTGCAGGCACTGAGGCCGTGTACGCTGCCTCCCCAAGGGCGAGCACTGGGGGAACCTCTCCCGGGGGCTTGGACAGCGGCCAGTTTTAAGGAAGTGAAATACCGGCACAGTGAGAACACACAGACATCTTCATTTCCTTAGAAACGAACGAGGGAAATTCGGTTGTTTGCATCGGAGAGTTTTCTTGGCAAGAATCTCGTATTAACACGCATTTAAATGCAGAAAAACAACTACTGTTTTCAGCGTTTGGGGATGGAGGGATTGTGAAGCCACTTTTTCCGTGGTTTTCAGTATCTCTGTCCACACGCCTCACTCCCTAGGAGCTCGAAATCAGTGGCGGGTGCCATCGCTACACTGCCTGTCTCCCTCCAGTGCTGAGCTCTCAGGCTCCAGGATGGTGCTGGAGCCAAGGCGCATCCCAGATGCTAATACACCCCTCCGAGCGCTGTTTGTGTCCAAAACATATTTATGTTTCTTGTTAGGATCTGCCAGGAAGCTAAGAGTAAGGGGGGGAAGGGGGAAGGGAGAGAGATATCTGGGCCATTACATAATAATAATAATGGCCAGTCTTCGCGAACGAAGAACCGGGGAAGGTCTTTGCACCTTTCAGCCTGCGCATTGGATTTTTTAGGTGAGACACAGTGTGCGTGGAACTGAGCCCACCCTTTAATCCTAAGGTTCATCTGCCGGGGCCAAGCGAGCTTGGACGGTGGCAGCGAGGTCCTCAGGACGTAGATGGATTGCCTTACAGGGCTAACGAGCTCCATCTGCCCGGGGAGTGGCCCTGACAGGGAATTGAACCCAGGTCTCGGTGGTGACAGCGCCATTACATAGGGCTCCAAAGTATCACAAAAAAGGAGTAATGATATTAAGAGTAAATAAACAAATAAATACTTTGTGGACCCTCTCTTGGACAACTGGATGAATTTCAGAGCTATCCTTTTTCTCCTGCCGAGTGATCAAATTGTATGCTACTTTCATTAGCTGTAAAATGAGGAAATTCATCGTTACAAAGCGTTTTAAAACAAATATCCTTAGATGGAGGGTTTTCTATGACTGAATTGGCAAGGTGCCCAGAGCATTGCGGCCCAGCCTATTTTAATTGAGAATTCAAGGAACTTATCTGGAGTTTTTATTCCAAGTTTAAATAAAATGCTTTTATTCAGAAGAGTTTCCAAATCTGTATGGCTTAGGCCCATGGTCATATATTAATGCACATGCTGTAACAGAAAGCAATGCAAAAATGCTTTTCTCCACTCGGTGGTGCCAGTGGCACAGGAAAAACATTTTCCAGCACTGCATCTGTGCGGCTCAAACTGTATGAGCAATTGTGCTCATATGGACATAAACCACATCCAAAGCTGTAGCAATTTCAGATAAATTAAAATCTTTAGTTGCCTGCTGTATCCCTACAAGACAATATTTTTCAAGGTGATTTCCTGGGTACTTGAAAGTAAAGCACTTGACTAGGCTTATGTACGCTCATGTGGTTCCTTTGATAAAGAAGCTGAAGCCTGTACAGTGCAGTGTTGCATGCAAACTCAAGCTCCTGGGGGAATGGGACAGGCAGCCAGCTACCTGGGTGAAGTTCTGAATAAGCACCCCAGAGGGCGAGATTTGCTAAACTTCTCAAAGAGCCTGAAATTCTTCAATACTAACAATGCCGTATTTTCTGGGAGTGGTGCCTGCCATTTCAAGATAAGAGAGAAATTCAGTATGTGACTGCAGAGAGTGATTTTGATTGATATCTGGTATTGCAGCCTGATCTGATATTTTTTTGAAAAGGTCTCTTCAAATGCTAGGGAGTGAATAGTAAAAATAGGCGAGTTGTTAGGAAGTCCAGGCAAAACAGCTGAAGAGCTGAGCTCAGGGCCTAGCCAGCTAATATTCTCAGAGGTATATAAATGCCTCAGACATTACTACTTTGTCCCATTCTGCCTTGGCCTGGAATGACCTCTCTGACTTCTTTTCCACCTTATCCTGACAATCCCATTCAGATAGTTCTGGTTGGGATTTATTTCACATTAGGGTTTTGTGTGTGTCAGAATCTGAGCAAGGATAGAGGGTTTGATACCTGAACTTTTTTTTAATTTCTCCATGCATTGCATATTCCATACGTTATTTTCTTTCTTGATACATAACTGCTCTAGCATGAATCACTACACTAATTAGTAGGAACTGTTGGTCTCTCATGTGGCACAGTGGACTAACCACTTCTCCAAGACATCATCTTGTGAGAATGGCTTGGAGAAGAGTGTCTAGAAAGCTACCTGGTGGAAAAGAACGCAGAGGTGCTCGACAGCCGGCTGAACTTGAGCCAGCAGTGTGCCCAGGAGGCCGAGAAGGCCAATGGCACCCTGGCTTGTATGGGAAATAGGGTGGCCATCAGAGCCAGGGCAGTGATTGACCCTCTGTAGTCAGCACTTGGGAAGTCTCACCTCAATCCTGTGTTCAGTTTTGGGCCCCTCACCGCAACAAAGACGCTGAGGTGTTGGAGCATGTCCAGAGAAGGACAACAGAGCTGACGAAGGGTCTGGAACACAATTCTGTGAGGTGCAGCTGAGGGAGCTGGAGTTTTTTAGCCTGGAGAAAAGGAGGCTCAGGGGAGACCTTACTGCGCTCTACAAATACGTTCCTTTCAAGGAGGTTGTACCAAGGTAGGGGTTGCTCTGTTTCCCAAGTAACAAGCAATAGGACAAGAGGAAATGGCCTCCCCTCAAGTTGTACCAGGGGAGGTTTAGATTGGATATGAGGAAAAATTTCTTCATGAAAAGGGCTGAACAAGTGTTGGAACAGGCTGCCCAGGAAAGTGCTTGAGTCACCATAGCTGCGGCTATTTAAAAAACATGTTGACATGGCACTTGAAGACATGATTTAGTGGTGGGCTTGGCAGTGTTACGTTTGCGGTCGAACTGGATGATCTTAAGGGTCTTTTCCAACCTAAAAGATTCTATGATTCTAAAAATTGAAAGCATTGTAACATCAGAGTGGATAATAGAGCGGGAAATAGAGTGGAAATCCTCTCACCTCTTTTAGATATAGCAAATGTCATATAGTACAACTTTTGCTGATTTTTCTTCCGTCTGACATCAGATGCTTTCAGGTAGGAGGCACACTAACTGGGAGATCCTGACTCGCAATCAAAGCCCAATGGCCTGCCTCAGCCAGCTTCTCAGGGAAGAGAGTGCAAGTTGAAAATAGATTTGAGTACTGCAGGATCACAGAGTCTTCCAAGAAATTAAAAATGCTTGGGTGTTGACGTAGTTATGCAACTATTGCAAATTCCTACTTCTGGAGTGTGAACTTATGTTCACATTTGAAAGGACTTGATAGATCACTAGAATTTTTGCACAATGTTATGTGTGGAGACTGAAAACTTTCAGGTTGCTTTTGTATTAAAAAATTTGGTTTCTTTCCACTTTGAGTCAATTTTTGAGACAGTTGCTCTGTGGAAACTGAGCCTGAGTCTTCTTCTTGGGCTTCTCCAGGAAAGACACTCTACTGGCCACTGTTTATAGCCATATACCTGCTTAGTATCTAACAGTTACTCAATATCCATATAGCTAACTTCCATATTATTGATTTGTCCTCCCTGCCCAGGGCCTTCAAAACCCCAGACATACACCACGAAAGAGGCAATATCCATGAAAATTAAATACTGGTATTAGAAGAAACATGTTTTGTGATCCCTGTTGTCAATTCACCCAAACCCCAGAAGCTTGGCTGCTGTTGACCTGAGGATGTGGGACATTAATCTCCAATGAAATAGCTTTGACATGTGGCACCAGTGTGGCCAGAGACTAGGTTCTGCTCTCTAAGAGTTAACAGTGAAGAAACCAGCTATGAAACTATAAAGAAGAAAGCCAAATTCAAATCTTTGTGTTAAAAAACAGTGCAGGTGCTCCTCAGAGAGAGTCTGCATACTTATCTCAGAGCTCAGGAGTCTTACACAACACGACCTTGTTTATATGAATTTTGTGGTTAAGCCTCATAAATTGCCAGGTGCCACCTGGATTTGAGAGTTCTGTATTGTGTTTAGTTCAAGTAACCTGTGGTTAGCACCAGGGTCACACTGGGAGCTCAGGGGGACAGGGATAAGTGAGATAAACAGCACTACGTTGTCTTTAAAAAGCAGAGGGAACACAGAATGAGTGAGAGCATGCATGAGAGAGAGCAAACAAGCTTGACATCTGGAACCAACTGAGCAGACATAGCAGCAGCTCTACAAACTGTCAGCAAGCTGAAGGTAGGCTAGCAGTATTAATGACAGCATCCCAGATGCTTGTAGGACATCCTAGTGTTGGTTCCTTTTCCTGGTTTAATGTGCAGGTCAAGATTTTATTTTATACTTGCTTTGTCACTTCAGAGCTTGTTCTGTTCATTTTGGAGAGACTTTCTATAAGGCAAGGTCTCGCTTGATGTGAACAAAAGTATTGCAAACTTGCTTGTCTTCAGAAGTGTATGAAATACTGTGATCAGGGGAGAAAAAGGATTTCTTTTCTCTTTTCAAGATAAAAAGAGGCAATACTGAACACAGCTGTTTGACTTGATTAAATAACTGTGGCTGGAGATTCGTGCCTGGGGTTCTCTCCATAAGAATCTGAGTATGGTAGGCAGAGAAAAAAGATTGTTCAGTGTGACCCCCAACTAGAATAACAGAACACAGGCAAATTTAGCATGAGTAGCAGGAAATACTCCTAGCACTGGAAATATTTCTAGCTCTCCTAAGGTATCTGCTGAAATCTCCATTGCCTGGGAGCTAGGCAATTCAAAGTGTTTGATGAGTAGCCTGTTGGCAACAATTAACTACTGCAAAAGGCAAAGATCTCATGACCTGAGAGGGCTTCTTTGTCATTCATTTCTTCCAGAACACATTCAGTGAAAGAGAGAAAAAAAAGAATGCTGAAACTTTTCTTTAGCAGGAGTAAACCCTGTCTGATTCATTTGAGTTGGTTATTAATAACAAGGGTCAGGTCATGGGTTTGGAGATGAGTATGACACTACAGTGGCACTTACTCAGAGAGTTAGAAGAGTAAAGAAAGTATTACATATTTTGCTCTAAATGTACTCAGTGCTCTCTGTTTCTTTAGATACCACCCAGAAAAGGAATTGCTCATGATTTAAGAGATTCTGAAGGTGCTGTTGGAGATGGTGAAATTGCACAAAATTGCACAGGGTGTTATGTAGAACAAAAGGACCTGTGAGCGGTATAGGGCAACTAGCTATTCAATTACTCTGCCAGTGGTAGGAACAAAGAACTATTCAGGGGCAAATGGGTTGCTGCTCAGTGGATAAATTTTCCAAGTCTGTCACAGGATGCAGCCAAGAAAGTGAGGCAGTAGTAATGCTCTGAATACATCTGTGCACAGCTGCACATCACAGAACTATGAACAGCAGAATACAAGCAAGCATGTTGCCAGGCTGGATCAGTGATGGACAGCAGGGGACTGCAGTGCAGACAGAGATATTTAGTAGCACAGGCAGCTGGACAGAACAATGTGTGCAGATGGGGGCAGTCGTATGGGCAGCTTGTTCTCAGTGGGATGGAATGAAGAGAAGCTGGGAAGAAAACAAACCTAAATTTTAGTTGCTAAGGCCTTATGAAAGATTTTGAAGTAAAACTCAATTTTTCAGGAAAGAGCTAAGCATACTGATATGTCATTCTGGATGTAGAACTTAATTAATTCATGCAGTCCCTTTCCCAATGGACTCTGAAAGGCTATGATGAAGTGATGCTTTATCAAAAGGTTATAAATGAAATAATCTCAGAAACACCCTGGGCATCATCACTTTAGACCATGACTTGGATGTATTTCTTTATGAAGGACACTTCCTGAAAAGACATCGAACTGAGGTTTCTAGCAAGTTATGTGGATTGCTAAGTGACGATATAATCTGTTAAAGCAACCACAGCCATACCCATGTCATTTCTAGTTCTAGTACATTGTCTTCATGTGCAGTTTTCCTCATTTTTATTACTTGCACCAGTCAGATCAGTAAAACCAAAATAAATCAGAAAACATAGTTGAATTTTCTCTATACTGTTTGTTTACTTTGTGCACTTCTCATAGCCAGGTAATGAAAAATAGGCTAGTTACTCTTGTTGTTGTTTCTACACAATTTTATTTTCTGAGGCTAATATAGTAGCAAAAAGTTTCAGTGTTTGAGGTGAAAGTCGTATTTATTTTTATACACATCATATTTCCATGGAAACCACATTGATACTACTTTTAGTTGCACCTCTATGAAAGCTAAAATTGGGGTCAAATTTAAACAGACATTTTCAGCTTTCCAGTACTAGTAATCCTTACAGAGAGAGTTCTCAGCAGGCTACTTAAACAGATGAGTAGTGTACAATCTATAAATATTTTCTCTACATCAAATTGCAGCCAGTATACATTGCCATTTCTCCTTTAGAGTTCAGGGAACTGTAGTGCTTTGCAGCAATAGAGGATAACACTCTTCCCACTTTGTGGAGCTACTCACATTCATTAAGCACAGGCCAAAGCACCTTACAAAGCTGGGGCCTGAATAAAGTTTACACTGGGATTGAGTAGTATGTTCTGCCCATGTGGAATGGCGTGTATTAGACACTTCAGAACAGATTCAGGACAAGTAGTGTGAGAGGAATGGTCTCGCTGATTTAGATAATACAGCATGAGACAGACAATATTGTACCTTTCAGACACCAACGGAGTTCAGTTTCACATAAAAATTCATCAACTTTCAGAATTTAATTCTGTTGTCTGTAATAGATTTTTTTATGGTAAGTTCAGTCAGGCCTAAGAAGGAAAAGGGCAGATTTGGATATTTATACCAGATTGGTGGTCTAATAGACATTTAATGCATCAGGATCAAAGTCAAAACACAAATTGGTACTTATCTGAGATATTGAATGGTCAGCCTTGTTGGAGCCTCTCAGTTCAGTAGGTGTCTTGGATGAGTAACTCACTTTCAAAATATTTCTCAGTTAAAGTGATTATAACAGTTCTATTAAAACCCATGGCATTATTGTTAATTTGGAAAATAAGCTGACCTACATCTTTCTATTTCTCAGGTGATCTGGTTTCTGTCAGATTGAAGATATCAGTAGCATCCCAAATGGATCTACCTGAAGAAATTCAGCATCCATATGCAAAATTTTCTGAATGGAAATTCAAGCTCTTTAAAGTGCGGTCATTTGAAAAAACAAGTGATGACAGGCAGCACATAAACAAAGATCAGGCAGAAGGGATTGCTTCTTCAAACACAGAAATCATACTGCATAAAGATAAAGCAGTGTCAAGGGAAGAAAAGATGGAGTTAATGGGCAATAGGCAGGCACTTGAGGAAGAGGCCCATGACATGAAAACACGAGACAATAGAGCTCATCAGAACAATCTGAAGCAACTTTGTCGCATCTGTGGAGTTTCATTTAAAACTGATTGCTACAAGAGAACTCATCCAGTGCATGGGCCGGTGGATGATGAAACTCTGTGTCTTCTGAGAAAGAAAGAAAAAAAAGCAACCTCTTGGCCAGATCTTATAGCTAAGGTGTTCAAGATTGATGTGCGAGGGGATGTTGATACTGTCCATCCCACTCGGTTTTGTCACAACTGTTGGAGTATTATCCATAGAAAATACAGTAGTACTCTATGTGAGGTATATTTTCCTAGGAACAGCACCATGGAGTGGCAACCTCACTCCCCAAACTGTGAGGTATGCCATACTACCAGCCGAGGGGTCAAGAGAAAAAGCCAGACACCAAGTGTACAACAAGGCAAACGTGCGAAAAGCATTGTGGAACGTGCTCGACTAAACAGAGGTGTAAAGAACCAGGCACAGATAAACAACAAAAATTTAATGAAAGAGATTGTCAATTGCAAGAATATACATCTCAGCACCAAGCTGCTTGCTGTTGATTACCCAGTAGATTTCATTAAATCAATTTCTTGCCAGATTTGTGAGCATATTTTGGCAGATCCAGTGGAAACAACATGCAGACACTTGTTTTGCAGAACTTGCATCCTTAAGTGTATCAAGGTTATGGGCAGCTATTGCCCCTCCTGCTGGTATCCTTGCTTCCCGACTGATCTGGTAACCCCAGTGAAATCCTTCCTGAACATCCTTGATAGCCTGGGTATAAGATGCCCTGTAAAGGAATGTGATGAAGAGATTTTGCATGGAAAATATGGCCAACACCTCTCCAACCACAAGGAGATGAAAGATAGAGAGCTCTATAGCTACGTAAATAAAGGTGGCCGACCAAGGCAGCATCTCCTATCTTTGACAAGGAGAGCTCAGAAACATCGTCTGAGGGAACTCAAACGTCAAGTCAAGGCTTTTGCTGAGAAAGAAGAGGGTGGTGATATAAAGGCTGTATGCATGACTTTGTTCCTTCTAGCTTTAAGAGCAAAAAACGAACACAGACAAGCAGATGAATTGGAGGCTATAATGCAAGGGAGGGGATCTGGACTTCATCCTGCTGTCTGTCTGGCAATCCGAGTTAATACGTTTCTCAGCTGTAGCCAGTACCATAAAATGTATAGAACTGTAAAAGCTGTCAGTGGGAGGCAGATCTTCCAGCCCTTGCATGCTCTTCGCACTGCTGAGAAAGCCCTCCTACCAGGTTACCACCCATTTGAGTGGAAACCTCCCTTGAAAAACGTATCCACTAATACCGAAGTAGGAATTATAGATGGTCTATCAGGATTGCCACTTTCAGTTGATGACTACCCAGTAGACACAATTGCAAAGAGATTTCGATATGATGCAGCCTTGGTTTGTGCCTTAAAGGACATGGAGGAGGAGATCTTGGAAGGCATGAAAGCAAAAAATCTGGACGACTATTTGAATGGCCCCTTCACTGTGGTAATAAAAGAGTCCTGTGATGGAATGGGAGATGTCAGTGAGAAGCATGGAAGTGGGCCTGCTGTCCCAGAGAAGGCTGTTCGCTTTTCTTTCACAATTATGAACATTGCTATAGCACATGGGAATGAAAGCAAGAGGATCTTTGAGGAAGTAAAGCCAAATTCAGAGTTGTGTTGCAAGCCCTTGTGCCTTATGCTGGCTGATGAATCAGATCATGAAACTCTAACAGCAATCCTGAGCCCTCTCATAGCAGAAAGAGAGGCTATGAAAAACAGTGAACTGCTCCTTGAAATGGGAGGCATCCTGAGAACATTCAGATTTGTCTTTCGGGGTACAGGGTATGATGAGAAACTTGTGCGGGAAGTGGAAGGGCTGGAGGCCTCAGGTTCCACTTACATTTGTACCCTGTGTGATGCAACTCGCTTGGAAGCATCCCAGAATTTGGTCTTCCACTCCATAACCAGGAGCCATGCTGAAAATCTGGAGCGATATGAAATATGGAGGTCCAACCCATACCATGAATCTGTTGATGAGCTCCGTGATAGAGTGAAGGGTGTTTCAGCCAAACCTTTTATTGAGACTGTTCCCTCCATAGATGCATTGCACTGTGACATTGGCAATGCAACAGAATTCTACAGGATTTTCCAGATGGAGATTGGTGAACTTTACAAGAACCCTGATGTGTCTAAAGAGGAAAGGAAGAGGTGGCAGTTGACTCTTGACAAACACCTCAGGAAGAAGATGAACTTGAAGCCTATGATGAAGATGAGTGGAAATTTTGCTAGAAAGCTCATGTCCAAAGAGGCAGTGGAGGCAGTATGTGAATTAATAAAGTGTGAGGAAAGGCATGAAGCCCTAAAAGAACTAATGGACCTTTATCTGAAGATGAAGCCAGTGTGGCGATCCTCATGCCCTGCCAAGGAGTGCCCGGAACTGCTGTGCCAGTATAGCTACAATTCACAGCGTTTTGCTGAGCTCTTATCTACAAAGTTCAAGTACAGATATGAAGGCAAGATTACAAATTATTTCCACAAAACACTTGCTCATGTTCCTGAAATCATTGAAAGAGATGGGTCCATAGGGGCCTGGGCAAGTGAAGGAAATGAGTCTGGAAACAAGCTGTTTCGGAGATTCCGAAAAATGAATGCCAGGCAGTCCAAATTCTATGAGATGGAGGATGTCTTGAAGCATCACTGGCTATATACCTCTAAGTACCTGCAGAAGTTCATGAATGCTCATAAAACATTAAAAAGCCAGAGCTTCACCATTGATTCAGAGGATAGTTTTGGTGATTCCTTGCCACTGGAGGTCTTGGAAAAAAATGATTCAGCGGTACTCTAAATGTAGACCACCTTTGGTGTTGGGTTTGTGATGATGTCTTTCTGCAAGGAAGCAGATTCTTTTTCAGACCTGCAGAGGTACAGGGAAGTCTGAAATGATCATTTTTTCACACCCTATCAAAGGTGCTGAGAGGAGTTTAATAAACATCATGCCTGTTGGGAGTTTCCAAGAGGCAATGCACTGGTGTATTTACTAGTTGTTATATGACATGAAAGCAGAAACGAATTGCAAAGAAGGGTCTCCATTTTGTTTTGGTCTTAGAGTGTTATTTCTAAGTGATAAAATCAAAGTAAACAGAGTTTTATAGAGAGTATTATTTTGGAAGGAATATCATTCTGGAGAGTTAAGACAGTTGCTGAAAAAGGGAGCATAGCTGTTTGTTGTCTTTTACTTTTTAGAACTATTTTGCTATTTACTTTTTACGAGGGTTGGATTATTTTAGTGATGGTTCTTTGGCTTTTATAAGTAAAGATTCATCAGTGAGACACTTGGATAATTGATCTGGCATAAAGTTATTTTTGTATAAAATACTGACTAAAGATGCAAACTTTGATCTCACATATTCTAAAAATATTTTTTAACATATATTGTAGTACTGCTTTGAAGCAGATGGTGATATCACCATGCTAATTTACTGTATGAAGATATAGGAAAGGTAGCTAAGTTTTTAAAATATATTTTTATCATAGCCTCTTTACTCTAAGATGCAAACTCGTTCTCCTAAGTCAGGATTTACGGTGGCTTGTGGTTATCTCATTATACAAAGCACGTTCAAGTTCTGCTGTGTAGCTTACAACTCCATGAGCATTTTAGATTTCTATGGTTACTTCAGTATATAGTACAATTTGTATTAGTACAGTTATATTGAATGAATTCCTGGCCTCACTAAAGTGACCAGTAAATCATCATTAATACCAGCAGGCCCACAGTTTCACCAAGTGACTTTAGTCACAGCAGTCCCATTTGCCAGAAGATGTTTATTACTTTGGTAAGATAGATGCCAGTAGGATATTTCACCGACTTCTGCTGATGTACTCCAGCTGTATCTGACACAGAGCTTTTTCACACTTGGGATATAACACACTCACAGCCTCATTTTCCAAATATGAAAAAGAGGAATTATATCTATTTACCTCAAAGATAGTTGCATACACGACTAGTTAAAAAGCAATGAACTGTCTTGCAATTTCTGCATAACATATTTTAAATTATTACTCAGTGTTTAGTTGCTATTTATCTTTCTGAAGTGATATTTACTACATTCATATACTAAAATTATATGATTTTAATTCAATTACATATTCATGAAACATACTCAAGTACCTGAGATGCCCCAAAATCATCTGGCCTTTCAGATTTGCATCTGTAGCTAGGATATTACTCTGACTGGAGTAGTATTTCCGAAAAAAGATTAAATGTGGAAACAATCAAAGCACGGATCTAAAAGAATCTGCTTTTTCTTTTTTTTATTTTGATGTGGCAGAAGTTGGTTTCTGAGTGTAAGTGAACAACAAACTTAAAAGAATTAATGGTCTGAGGTTTGTTTCATCGTATCTTCTTCATGTTGTTTACTATATCTTTGAGGGTCTGGCATTTACCACTTATGGATAATGAAAAATAGAGTTAAGTGATAATAATTATTACAAATATTGGTGTTATTCTAACTATGCCTTTCTTTTGTTTTTTATTAATTAAAATATGATTTTAGAAGTATTCTGTAATTTAGGATTTTGGTTTAACGTGGTTTCTTTGAACATAGTTTAAATGTCAAACCAAAATTAGGAAAAAAGACCTTTTTTCTTAGCAGTCATAAGGACTACAGTATCTTTTGTATGGTGTATCCTGTATATCTGTATATCTGCACTTACTGACTGTTCATTTCTAGAATAATTTTTTTTAATTTGTTTGAAAACAAGTATTCTCACATGGCATAACAACTAATTTTACATAAGTATCATTCTTTACCAATAAATGTAGATCACAAATATAGCTGTTTCCCTGGGAGTGTAAATATGAGGTATAAAGAAAATCTTTTAGCAGTAAATGCAGATACAGTTTTCATTTTTGTTCAACATGTATTTCATTATACAAATAGTTGGATACTTTTCTTTTTTCTCTCTACATGTATTTCGGACAACTGTATTACCTTACGTTTTATCCTTGATTTTGCTTAACAAATTAGGGGTTTGTTTTACAATCTCAACTCATTTCATGGTGATTTTCTCTCCATTTAAGTGGTATATATAATTTTTGTTGCTTTTTGCATAGGAATGAATTTCACCCCCAAGTAATCCAAACTCGTCCATTGCAATGAGTATGTGTCGTGGAGTGACAGACCAGACTTTGTTAATTTTGCACATGTAATTTCAATGACTCTGTTAACATTTTCAAATTCCAAATTCAATTTAACAGGCTGCTGATGTAACAGCAAGTGATTTGTCTCACTGTCTTCAAAAGGGTTGAGTAAGTTTTATCCTTACATGTATGATTTCTTAAGACAAGCCTTATATCCTGGGGTAACTCATCAGACTGAACAAAACCTGGATGGGGACAGAGAAATGCAATGGGACATGAAAGTATTCTTT
>NW_020955296.1:91271-144358 GCF_003031625.1 Empidonax traillii | reverse complement strand
TTTTTTTTATATTTAAGTCTGGTTTAATCATCTATTTCCCCATTGTTGACATCTTCTGTAAATCAGTTGAGAATTTTGAGCTTATTAGAACAACCAGTACTGAAAGGGTAGGTACCTTGAAGTACAAGCTTTTGTAAACAGAGCTAAAATAACAGTGCTGCATGCACTGAGCCATGCATTGGAGGGCAAACAAATCCTGACTGCAGACAGGTGCATCATTTGGTTATGCAGCCTATTGTTAAGCTTTCTGATTTTGAAGAGGCTTTAGAAATATGGAGACACTTCTATTCATGGCATTCTTTCAAACGTCCACATTTTCTTCTTTTACGTAAAATAATTGGTACAAATCCTTCAGTAATACATGGTAAATAATTACCGTCTTGTTCTGACATTGTATTGGCTGTAGTTTTTATACAATCACATTATGTTTGTTGTTTTGTTTTATTCAAGGGCTTTGTATTGTGAATTGCCATCTTATGAAATGATGTGAACTATGTTAGAAGCCATGATCCTTGTATTACATATTTTTTTTTCTCACATGAATAATTCTATTGCCTTAAAGCAAATCAACTTTGACTTTTAGTCAGGTAGTTCAGAAACAAACTCTACATATTTACAGCACCCTAATTTCTGATTACATTGAGTTCTTTGTTTTGTCTCACTGCATGGCTTCATATTTTTACTTTTTCTTAATGTATTACAGTTCCCTAATTAATTTCCTTATTCAATTTAAAATAAAGATTTTATAAATATTTACGCTTCTGATTTCTTAACAGTTTTTCAACGATGCACATAATTTCATGGTAACAGTCTTACTTTTCATTCAAATTGTGGATGTTTTTCATCATTAGGCTGTTCTAATACCCAGAGGCAGCTGTGATTCCAGCCCAGTTCTGGAATTCACTAAATTAACACAAATGAAGATTCCTCTGTGAGTCTCAGCAGTACTTTCAGTACTCTTCCTCACAGGCAACCGTATGACAGAAAAATAAACTGATATAAAACCAGTTTTATTTAGTCTGTAAATGGCTTTCGCTTCATTTAAAAATATCATCCCAGATTTTATCTAAAATCAGCCTTGCATTGTTATCTACATGAAACATTAAGTCTCTTTACTGGTTTCTGTACATCCTTTGCATCAAATTTTGACTCCTTGTCAGAGACTGAGCTGTAAAGATTAGTTCCGATCTCCCTTTCTGTTCATTATTTGAAGTTAACCTTTATTCTACTTCAGGAAAATCTTTCTTTCTTCCCTAAAATGGTATCTCTGGGTTCAAAGATTTATATAAACAAATGGGTTTGGATGGAATTAATGATAAGCAGGTTAAGCTACCTGATTTCCTTGTGTAACCAGATAATTAGACATCTCATATCTGCACTTTATATCACCAACTTATTTTTTTCATCTGACCTCGAATCAAAAAATGTTGGATGGAAAAAAATAGAACTCATATAAAACCAAAAAACAAGTCCCAGAGAGTTTTCTGGTAATCATTTAACTCCTTTACTCCTAAATGTCTAATAATTGACTCAGTTTTCCATGTATTCCTATTGGGATCAGATGAACAATATTGAGGCTAGTCCCTGCTCTTCTTCAGAGTGTTGTTTTAGAGGACTGAATATGGCATAATTTTCAAACAGTTGACTCTGTTTCCTTAAGTGTCTAAGGAGCTTTTCTACTTTTGCATCAAGCTTAATATTTTTCATGATACAAAAATACATACTAGGAAGGATTTAATTAGCACCTTTTCGAGCAGCATCAGGAAAGAGGTCAAGAGGTGTGTTTTCAATGCCCAGCTGTTCCTCTGGAGATGGGCACTCTGAGCAAGTGGACAAGGAAATACACAAAGGAAGTTCTGCACAAGGTTATTGCCTTGCTTTTTTTCAAATTAAAAATGGGCTCTGGTGTCACAGTTATTGAAGTAGAGACAACAACTGGAGTTTGATTTTCAGAGGCTCAAGGCTTTCCCAAAAGCTAAGTCTTGTTTGAAATGGAATAGAATAGGAAATCAAATATGGAGGGAGGTAGAGCCACCAATCATTTAAAAAAAACAGAAGTACGGCAATCCTTTTGTCTTTAATACATAGGGTCTAGAAGTAAATAACTTTACAGATTTCATTTCAATCTGAATTCAATATTTTCCTTTTGCTTTAGGCTCCCAGTTGTATTATTTCTACTCATTCCAATGGTCTATTGGTACAATGAGTCACTCTGAACTACGACACATGCTTTAGTGCTACCACTAAAGTTTGTGCTGTGCCCTTGTTGTAGATTAATCAGGTACTTCAAGGTCCAAGCACCTTTCAATACTAGTAAAATCCATACATTATTCTCATAAAAGCTGATAATAGTAGTACAGTATTACTAAAGTGTATTTGGGAACCATGATGCTGTGTACTGTGGTTACAAAACACACAGGTCAGTTGAATGTAGATACAATAGAGATTTATTTCTGCACTCAAATCTACTTCATTTTATCTCCTAATTCTAACGTCCCTGAGCAAGAAACATCTTGTATTGATTAGCTGTTTTTGAAGACAATGAATGCTTTTAAAGTACATGACTCAGTAAATTAAGTGCTTTCTGCAGTCTTGGATGCTATGTCAAGTGTCTTCTTTGCAGGCTGAAGTTCATATATCTCTTTATGTTCGAGTGCTTTCAAGTGTTTTATATTTTACTTACAACTTCCTCTTTTTGCAGCGACTACAGTCTCTGAGCTGTGATTTAATGCTGCTTGTACAGCCCTTCACTGTGAAGCTGGGACATGGTTTAGCCAAGCAATTTCTCCCTCCTACTCAAATAAACCACACATTTTAAAAAAGCGCAGCTCAAATATATACTTCACTAATGTTATGGGCCCAATGAGGTATAACATAAAGTCTGAGTGAGAGTTGTTCTTTCATAGCTACAGTGTTAAAGTAAAGAACAATAGCTCAGGTAACAACTGAAAGGGGCTGCAATGTGTGCTTGTGCTTGCCATATGCTGAGTGTACCTGCTCTCAGCTCCCGGGTGCTCAAGGAGTCACTGAAGCTGCAGGAGGCAGTTCTGGAAATTCAGGGTAATTCCGAACACAGTGCAACCACAACACCAGTGCCTGAGTCACGAGGCTTTACCTCAGACCAAATGTCACTTCTGCTAGGCCAGTGTCAAGCTTTCCCTCAAGAAAATGTTTCCATCCTTTTGTCTGCACTAGAAGACAAGTTTGTCACACAATATGCTGTCCGAGGAATTTGAGATAATGACAGTAACTGGGAGAGATAACATGCAAAAACTCAGACTGGATATTGCCTGGGAGTTCAATAACTGTGGGGAGTCTTGTTATTGTAAAATGAAAGTGACAATGGGTGGTGTTTTGTTGTATGAGTATATTGTCCCTCTTTGTTGGTGTTGTGATGATGTGGCTTTAATGGCGCTGTGGATTTTTTTGGTTTTGTTTTGTTGATGTAAATAAATCTGTGATGAACATGCATGACAATTCAGCTCACTAACACCTCTAACTAACCTACAAAAGAGGATGTTGCCAGATGTCATCGATTTGAAGGGACTTTACATGGGCATGATAATAACTTCCTCCTTGGAAAAACTTATAGCACTATATACTCTGAGCTTATGTAAAGTAGCATGACAAAGGAAATGGGAAGTTGGCATTGAAATCAATGAATTTATACCCATGTGAGAATGTTGAGAAGGGAATCAGGGTGATATACTTCCCATTTACAAGCTCAACCCAAACTATAACCTCCTCCAGCACATGAAAAGGTTGGAAATGGAAAGTTTGTACGGTTGCCTTTTGCTTTTCTTTGCTGTTGACTGGAGTTGGTAAGGTTTTAAGGGGAGTACTGTGGATATACATCTGTGTTGATAGGAATACTGTGCTACACAGGCTGCTTTGTAAAGGAGTGGCTGCTCAGGATAGGCACATAGTGATCAAATACCTGACAGCTGCTGCTGCTCCTGTTTTTCTTTTTTATTCAGGGATCCAGCATGAGAGTTGGACTGTGAATACTGTGCTATTATTGTTGGCTCACAAATGTTGAGCTGATATTGATTTTCTGAAAAGATGTTTGGAGCAGTAATAAAAATAAAAGTCAAGAATGATGAGGCTTTACAAATAGCCAATAAAAGAATCCACAAAAAACCTTAGTAAACTCTTGGGCTATTCAACCTTGACAATGTCCTTTTCAATCTGAATTTAATCTTCTCCTCATGCTTTGAACAGCCAACAGCTTTTGTTTCTACCCTCACAGGGCTCCACTGGCCCAAAGAATCACTTTGAGCTACAGCTTGCAGTTCTCAGCTTTCACACTGTACACAGTTTACCCTGGGAGAGCAGAGAGGGAAATGGGTAGTGTAGGACCTGAGTAAGTGATAAAAGTCCTCTTCATCATAAGGAACTGCTTCTGAAGTTGATGGGAGTTCACAGCATGGGGTGGCCGTGAAGCTAGACCCCTTATCAGGCTTCATGTGGATCTCCTAAGCATACATGATTGTCCTTTCGTAAACTTTGAGATTTACAGTGTTTGATTTACCCATGAGTTGGTGAAAAAAATACGGTAATTTTTAATTAAAAATTTATTAGCTTACTAGATTTTTTAAAATACAAACACAAAGCAGTTCATGAACACAGTATTTTTGAAAAGAAATTTGATTTATACTGTGAGATTATATTCCTCAACTGTAGACAAAACTGACATATAATCATTCAATACCCTTCAAAATAAAAAATTAATTATCCAGCATTAAATGCTCCACATGTAAGCTTTCCATAATGGAGTTCTCTGAAGAAAACTGACCCTCATTGTCTGAATATTTCATTATTTCTGACACAAGGGACTTATGCCACTGCTTTTTTTAAAAACCAGAGTAATTCATCTCATTTTACTTCATCACACCACCATAAAGTTGGACTAATGCAGCTAAAATTAGGTGAAATATTTCTAGAACTACTAAGATAAAAAAGTAAAATGGGTAACATAATGTTCTTTATGGACAGAAGTTAACAGTACTGAGTACATGGGATAATGTCTCATCCTACCAGCAGTTCCATTAAACTTACTGGGGTGTAAGTTATGGCATAAAATACAGCATACGGTTACCAGTATCTGACTGTGTGTTTGCACAATTCCCTCTACAATGGGGTTCCTATCTGGAGATTACAAAAATACACATCAGAGACAGAATAAATTAATGAGCTTTGAAATTTAAGAGAAATATTGAGATAATTGAAATAAAAAGATCTCTCCAAGTTCCAATAACCCACCCTGCTTCAACCATTACTGTCTTTGAATGTGATTTCTTTTGCTCCCAGGTGAATACAAATCAGCAGTGTAAATCTATTCAAACAATCTCCGAAGAAAGGACTTTTTTGTGGACGTTGCTAACTTCATGGTTTTCTTTTTGCGCAATGGTTTCATGGGTTGCTTTTTCAGGCGCATCACCTTTGGGGGAGTTTGTAGCCCTTTATTAAGGTCGACGTGCTTGTTGCAGAAGTACTTGACATTTGCTTCTGAGAGACGTAGAAGCATGGTCTCTGAGAGATCCATACATTGTGCGTGGACCCAGTGGCCTGTCCCGCTGGAACACAGGATCATTGCAGGCTTGTTGAGTTCTGTCGAATAGAAAGGGACCCAGGAGTTAATGTCAATATTGCAACTGGCACAGCAGGTGATCCAGTAGCCCGTTTCTGATTCATCTTCTTCATCATCCTCATTATAAGTGTCAGTATCCTCAATGTCAAAGCTACTGGCTTCAGCACTAAAGCAAAACTCCTCCGAGTCTTCAAATGGAGTGGAATCTCCAGGATCTTCGCTTGATGTCTGACTGCAAATTTGTGTTGTCAATTCTTCTTCCTTGTCCTCTTCTCCTTTGCATCTCAAAATGTAGAAGTAGTTTGCATCTGAGATTAACTGTTTGTTGGCCCCTGGAATGCCCAGCAATACAGACCCTTTGCCCATATCACAGCCAAACCATATTCTGCAGTGTTTAATATCTGGTGTCCACTCTGGGCTCTCCCTTTCAACAATCTCTATCTTACTATCCTCCAGAACTATGGTGTTACACACCAACCGTTTCTGGTTGTCAGAGTGGTAGCCACCGACAAGGACAAATTCAGTATCACTGATTTGAGTCACTATAGCACTTGACACTGATATCCCCCCTGGCAAGATGGTGCAGGTCACAGCTGGGCTGCCCAGTGGGAGATCAACTTTTAGCTTGTACAAGTTGGGGCACCTGGTGTTATTTTGAAGTGAATGGCCTCCCAAAATGTAGATCGTATCATCTCTGGCAATTGAAACATGGAAAGAAAGTCCATCTTGAAGCTCTGGAAGCATGTATGATGTACAGCATCCAAAGTCAAAATCAACAAGAAACACAGATGGTAAACAGTCGACTACGCTGTTCCATTTTTCAGTGGTTCTTTGTTCAAGAGGGGTATACGATCTCCCTCCAAATATAACACTCACGCTTTTTCCCCGGCTATGAACTACATTAATTGTATGCCCATATCTAGCTTCAGGGACATCTCCACCCAGGTCTTTCTCAATGCATTGGAACGTCATTTTCTTGCTGCTTTTGCTTACCAGACTTATAAAGTAAGTCTTATCAGAGAGGTCATTGTTAGGTGTTTTACCACCATGGATGATGTACTGATACTCATCAGACTTTGCATTGCTTCTGAGTGTGCAAAGAGCAGGGTAGCGGAGAGGGGGAAGGTAACATGAGTCTTTAGAGAAGGCGGCAGGTTTCATTTTGAGCTCATTCTGCTTTATATCGAGGAGGAAAACACCAGTGGGGCAGGATCTCTTTGGCCATCCTTTCTGCCCAAAAAAGAGAACATGCCCATCAAAATTCAGGAGAGAGAAGCCCGGCTGAAGCAAGGATGAGTTACTGACGGCTGATACCATCTGCAGTGACATTTCATCTGTCGACTGTGCCATACTGTAGCTGAGAAAAGAAAAAAACACCAAAAGAAACAGATCAAACATGTATTAAACCCTATGAGAATTATTTAAAAGTACTTGAATAAATCGTATTAAAGTTGCGCTTCAGCTCACACGCTGAGACCCGAAAAGACACCCTTTTTTGGGACTCAAGACATGAGTCAAACACGAGCTGTGGCCAGTTATGCGGGATTTTGTACAAATTACGGCCTTTTGGCACGGACAACATCGGTGCGCCCCCAGCTGGGGCGACCTGCCGGGGCGAGCGCGGCCGCTCCCATGGGAACGCGGCCCCGCGGGATGCTGGGGCCGGTAGTTCTCGCAGGTCTGCCCGGATCGGCCCGGCCCGGGGCCGCTCGGCTGGCTTGGGGCTGCCCGGCCGGCGCTTGGCTCAGCCCGGGCGTGGGGCAGCGGGCCCGGCGGGGTGAGCGGGCCGGCGGCGGGTGAGTGTCGCCGTGGGATTCGGCTCCGGGGCTCCACGGGGCGGAGGGAGCAGCCCCGGCGATGCCGCAAGCCGGGATGTTTCCTGCCCGTTGGTTGTCCCGCGGCGGGCGGGGGTACCGGGCTGGAGCGCTGGAGCCGCCCCGATGCCGTCCCGGCAGGCGGGAAGGGGCGCGGATCCCCGGCCTGGGCGCCCGGGGGTGCGGGAGCCGCGTCTGCCCGCGCTGCTCCCGATGCTCCCGAGCGGCTCGGGCTGCCCTGGAGCGGCAGGAGAGCGGGGGACTCCCGCCCACCCGGGTCCCTGGCCGGGAACGTGCCCCAGTGTCCCGTGGCCAGTGGGCTGAAGTAAGTGCGTGCACAGCCGCGTGCAGACTTCAGTTACGGGTTTTGCAGGGTTACAAAGGAAAAAAAATCAGGATCTGTTGGATACGTTTAGAAGCAGCGATGCCCGCTCTGTTTCTAACCGTGCAGATATCATGGAAGTGGCAGAGATTGTTAGTGCCAGGGTGAATCTCACTTATGCTGAACAGCCCACTCGGGTATCTGGGTGGCTTGCGAGTTTCCTTGCAGTATGTTTTCAGTGTGGTAGAATTCTTTATCTTTCACGTTTACTGTTTGCTCATGCTTTCATGATTAGGTCTCAAGGGGTATCTTTTACTTTTATAAACCTGTTTGTTCAAAAACCGAAAAGAGTTCATGCAGTCAGCCTGGGTAATAACACTGAAAGAGCTTTGGAGAGCATAGACACCAGGGAAGGAAACAACTGGCCTATTCACTGACACTATCCTATCGTGATAGCAGACATGTGCCTTTTTGTAAATATCCAAGTTCTCTGTCCCAGCCTTTGCCATATCCCCAAAATGTAAAGGTGTGAACTAAATATTAAGAAAAAACCTAAATCCCTATATATTTTGAAATGTAATTCCTTGTTTTGAAATCTCTAGGATTCATCTTGTCCTTGTTCCTGCTTTTCATTTTCTGTAATAACAACAACAACAACAACAACAACAACAAAACCACAGAGGGTTTCTTTTTTAAGGAAGGATCAGTATCTTCTGGTTATGTGACATCAGATCTTGAGGTATCAGGAACTACATTGTATACTGGAAGAATCACTGTTAAAACATGGGAACTGATGACACTGACTACGTCAAATTGCCGTGTTGTACCATATTCCTGCACTGCCTGCCTGCAAACTGGTATGCAAACTGCTGTGCTAAAATATGGATCTGCCATGGAACGCTTTTGAGAGTGAGATGTGCTTAGACCAGAGCACACAGAGTAGGTATAGTCATTCCTGAGTCCGTTTGAAAAACAATCCATGGAATAGCTGTCTTAAAAACTTGCATGTTCTGTAATCATCCAAAGATTACGATGAAGTTCTGTTCACTGTGCCAGTCCTAATGCCTCTTCCCTGAAGGTAGTAGTTTTTCTACATTTAGATTCCTTTTCAGAAGTACCACACTCTAAGTTCAGTTATAAGTTAATTAGTGAACTCTGTTCTGAGCATGTCAGTATACACAGCAGGTTTTGTTCTTATTATGCATGAAGAAAGATTTGCCAGGTTATTTACCTTCAGGTGATATGCTAAACAGGAATCTCTGCTGCTTGTTCCTTACAAGAATTCAAAAATGGTGTCAGAGGAACTTGCACTAAATTGGGTTTACTGGATAAGATGTCCTTTGTCTCATCTTTCATATTGTTTAGTTACTTCTTTGTTTTTACAGGATCTTTAGAAAAATAAAATGTCTTCCATACTGAAGATACCATAAGAAAATTAGTGTTCTTTCTGATCAAATCAGTGTTCTTTATTTTGTAACACTAGTGTTCTACATTTGACTGCTGGTTTATATTTGAAGTCTAACAAGAGTATTAAAAATGGCAAACAATTGACATATTGTATATATTTTTACATATACATAATCTCCAAATATGACAATTATTAGTGTTTACAAACTATTTCCTGAATATGGAGCAATACTCAGGTCTGAAGAGTATACTGTCTGAAGAGTCTACAGATATACAGTGGAGAAAAGATCAGTGAAAATTATTATAAGTGAGATTGATACAAGTAAATAAACACACTTAAACACTTTCTCCTTCATCTTGAATATTTCTTGAACTTTACATAAGCAAGCAGTTCAGTAAGTAACAGAGAGAAAATTTGTCTGAGTGTTTTGACAGAGGTGGCTCCTTAGGCACTTGCTGGAATTGCTTTGGCTTTCTGTGTTTTTTCATGCTAATTACAGTGTGCTCTTTGGCTATGCTGACCTCCACCTCTAACCTTCCAATACCACTGATTCCTTTGGGCTTGTCCGACCCTGAGCAGCCTCAGGGAATCCAAAAGGTAAAACTCTAACCTCATAACCACAGAGTTTAAAGTGTTTTTGGTGGTTTTATGCTCAAAACTGTGTCACTGTGGAGTCGGATTAGCATTAGAGTTAGTGCAGAGGGAAAGAGATGCCTTTGTTGTGGTGCAGCACAAGTTACTGGGGAAAAGACGCTACAAGAAAATAAATAAATAGAGAAGGGTGGAGTTACATAAACAGTTACCAGTTATGGTGTCTTGAGTCATACTTCGTCATATTTGTTTTGTAAAAGGCAAAGCTGCAAGGATTATATAAAAATGTGAGAATCTCAGCATTACTTTTGTAATGCCTGTATTTGGGAAGCAGTAGAGACCTGAGCTAAAAGCTAAACTAACAGAAAGAAGAAAACTAATATTCTTCCCTATTGTATTTTAAAATCAAACAGGGTTTTGAGCAGATTTTTCGGGTAATAGTTGTTTGTATGGCTAGATGAGATTACAAGGAATTCGGATTTAGGCATATTCATTTGCAGATACATTTACAGAAGGATCAAATGAAGAGAGAAAGTGCTTTTTAAAAGCACTCACTGATGTAATTTGAAATGTGCTTAGTATGGAAGTAGATGGATATAGTTACAATTTTGTGTGGTGTATCATTTCAGAAATTATATTAAGTGTTCATGGAGAACAGGATGAATGTTTTTAGGATTCAGTCACCTGAACATCAAGTGACATTTCATATACCTTTGGATATTCTTCCTAGTCTTCTAACTTCTGCTATGGAAGGGAGGTTTCCCACTGGTCCTGTGTTCCAGGTCCTATAAATCCAGGGTTTATAAAATGTCGCTTGATTAGAATGTTTGAGCACTGTGTCACTCCCAAACATTGTCTTTTTTGACTCCATGTAGAAATTGTTCACCTATGTGACTTTGCCTGTTACCTGCTTAGGCAACAAAAACATTCTAATCAGGAGAAAAATGAATAATCAGTGCTGCTGTTTAGTCTGACATCTCATACTTTTAATGTTAAAAGTACCATATTTGTAATAATTTCATGGTAATTTGTATGCTGGAAAATAATGAATGATGAATGAGTTGACCCTACGAACTGTAGCAAACCCAAAGAACCTTTTTTCATTTACACAAAGATAAGATTTTTGAGGACTACTGATTGGATGCTGAGAGAATGGATTGCAGGATAGCATGGAGTTTTAGTTGGTACATGCCTATTGCTGATGATTAAATTCATTAGTTTGCAATTATTTTTTATTTGACATGAACACAAATATTTATGGTAGAATTAAATTTATTTGGTAGTGTTGTATTTTTTTTTTCTGTGACTCATCTGCTTTTTCATTTCCAAAATGGAAAAGCTTACCCCGAAAAGCAAGTGCTGTTTCCAAATTCTCCACAATCAAAATCATATCCAGACACTCAGAGAGCTTTGAAGTCCTCCATAAACAGGCTTAAGGAAGGAGGGTTTTTTGTATAGTATTTCTCAAAACATTTACTGATTGTATCAACTAAGTTTGCATTGGGCAAAACAGTAATTTAGACATACCTGGCTGACAGTGGTTTTTTGCGTCCTCCGAAATCTTTCTGTATAACTGGGATTCAAATGTGAGCAATTTGAGGAGTCTTCTCTGAAAGCACAGGGGGCTCGTGGCAAGGAGAGACAGCCTGATGGAGGGGAACCTATCTGCTTAATTTGCAGATATGCTCCTGAGAACTCGATCTACTGTGGCTAACAGGATGTGACTGGTTTTTTTTCTTTCCTCTCTTGTCTTTAGATGGCACAATAAGAAACCCACCAGCCTCCAGAAGCTTTAACTCTTTGCAGTAGAACAAGAGTAGCGTGACAGTAGATGTCTCGTAGTTGATTGTAAAATTTCGCAGCATACGCTTCTTTCAGGTTTAATTTTTTATACTGCTAAACCTGTCAACATCATGATCTTTTTTTGAATATTTCAGTGTTACTTTAAAATGTAATTTAAAGTAAATTTTGAGTTAAAAGAAAAAAATAATTTTAATAGCTAGTGAAAGAAAACAACTCTTGCTGACTGGCGTACTGCTTCTTTCCCCAGGAGTGCTCTGCTGCGAGTGAGCAGTGACATTGAAACAGAGCAAAGTAAATGACAAATACATGCAATTCAGTGAGTGAGGGCTGACTGAAAGTCCAACTCAAAGTCCACTAAAGTAATTAGAAATGTCTGTTTTTCTACTTCAGTGGCCTTCTGATCAGACCTTAAAAGACTAATATAACTTTGCACCCTTCTATGGCATTTTTCATCAGTTTCACAGTGCTTTTCTCCAACAAAAAATAATTAGACTCTGCAAGTCCTCTGGGAACATATCCTTTCAACAGCTAGCAGTGCTGGGGCACAGAGGATAAGCCACTTGCATAACGTAGCACAACAAATAAACAGAAAAACCTGGAAAACAATTCACTCTTCATAGCTCCCTGCTTTTGTTTTCCTGGCCCTACTTCACCCACTCCAGAGTTACAACATCTGCTGCACAGTATTTTAGAAATATCTCAACTCCCGTTTGAAACTGCTGTGAGAATAGAAATAGAAGGAGCTTGAAATGGAATTTCATTAGTACAGCAAAGCAAACATACGAAATGTTTGTGAAAATTGTCTTGAGACTTTGAATAACTGTAATGCAGATAGGATGTGGTGATGTTTCTCATCTGAAGTACAGAAGTGCTAAGGCACTGTGCCCTGTAGCATCCGTATGGGCTTTTTACTTCTTTACTGAAAAAAGATAAAAGGAGACTGTACTGCAGAGTTGAATACCAAAAAACTTTCCCCAAATTTAAAAGCATTCAGATCACATTTATTTCTATTTTCAGTAGGGCCTAGATAATACTTGACAGCTTCTTATCTAAGTGTTTGACATAGTCTGACCTTTATTTGGGTCTGTGATCAAAGATCTACTGGAAAAAAAAGATACGAATGTTTAAGTGAAAAATCCAACTCCCAAATTGTGTCGCATTAATATTTTACATTCATTTTACTCTCTTTCTGCCAGTTGACATGCCTTATCTTTAGAAATTCTTTTTCCAATTACCGTGATTGAGAAGATGGAGAAATTAAAGTTTGTTGGGTACAGCATGTCAGTACTGGATGAGGACATGGTCTGTCTAAGCTGGTCTCTGTAACTGTCAATGACAAAGTGCTTTGGAAAAAATGCAGCAAGTAGCTTCAGAATAATGTATCTACTAGGTAGGAAAATCGCGTTCAAAACTGTCCAGGTCATAGCGAGAACATCTGGGATTTGTATCCTGAATTTAACTGGCAGAGAACCCATGTGAAAATGAATAAATAGACTTTTCCTTTCCAATTTCTATTTTAATAACATTGACATAGGTAGTATGTTTTTAACATGTTTTCCATGTTATGGAAATGCTTTGTTTAATTTATTTTCTTCTTCTACAATTGTATCTTCTTCATCTCAAATCATTCCAAATTGCTTTGAAATATTTCTAGGCTTTTCAGCATGTTTTCTGCCAGTAAAACACAGTCATCTCTGAGCTGGAATGTAGCTGGCTTCCTGTGGGTTGCAGTAATGCATTCCAGCTCAGCAGGGAAAGGGAAGGCCGCCTTCCTCATTTGTGTAGGGTTTGCCAGCCAGAATGCAAATATACTGGATATTTAGCCAGGACACCCAGGCTGAAACCTGTGAAAAAGGGCATGGGGAGTACAGCATCCTACAGTCTTCAATTTTCTGTCTCATCTAAAAGCAACAGTAAACAGTATTTAACATGTGAGGGAGAGGGTTTTATTTGGAGGTCTTATCTAAAATAGCTGATTGAATCCAGCTGTGCTTTGACTGTCAGATCCAGGATGATCACCTTCCAGGGCACAGTGGCTACTGTGGTTTGGAGGAAACGTTACCCTTGCCATAGGCCTCCAGGTGGTCTTTAAAGGGTGCAGTGCTTTTGAAGCCATGGAAATTTCATTAGAAAATAATTCTGCTCAGGTGTGGGAGTGATATATTAGCACTGAAATCAAACAGGATCAATGTGCTTGCTTACAATTAAGGCCCTTAGATGTATCCCTTAAAAGCTCACATGGGCTGGGCACGAGAGGCACATGTTTTTGTCCATCGCAGAGGTTGGCTCTCAAGCTCAGTAATGAACTTGGGCAAGCAGATGCAGCTCTCATCCACACAAATTGCTGTTGCATTAAGTGTGTGCCCTTAAGGCCTCCTGCTGAATGCAATGGCAAACATCCAGTTGATTTTACTGGGATTAGCTGTTGTAGATCACGTTGAATTGAGAGGTACTGGAAGGAACCTCATCTGAAAGTTTTTCTCCTTTGCAATTAAAACTTTTAGTTTGTTCCCTTAGTTCAGTTGACCTGCACCTGCTCACGGGCAGAGCTTGCTGCCGTTGGGTTCGCTCCAGGAGCTCTGCCTCCCCACAGGTGTTGGGTAGCAGGGAGGAGGAGGGAGAAAAGTAGGGCAGGACAATAGGGCAGGCAGGGCTTTGTTTTTCAACTGTGGCTTTGCAGATGTCTAGACAAGAAGGAAACGGTTGGCTGCCTTCAGGAAAATGGGTAACCTTCCTCTGCTGACTGACTGAAAATGTTTTATGTCTTTCCTGAGCAGGAATTGAGGTTAGCTCAGTTGATGAAAACTTGGTGCTAATAATTACAAGGTCACAGGTTCGATCCCCTGTATGGGCCATTCACTTAGGAGTTGGACTCGATGGTCCTTGTGGGTCCCTTCCAACTCAGAATATTCTGTAAATTTCCAGAATCACTCCTTTCCTTTGACCTTTTTTAAAGCACCATCCTGGGATGTTTGTTAAGGTAGCAGTCCATATCTAATAACAAGAATTTGTTAAGGACAGGCTGGAATTCCAGCTCTACCTCCCAGCATGGGGGCTGATGATCTACACTCCAGGCTCTGGCTCTAGCTGTGGTGAGTGTAGGAGTGCCCTGCTAACGTCTGCTTTTGCTAGTTTGGAGGAAGCACAGCTTTTTGGGCCATTTGTGAGGGGTGTTCCTGATGAGGCTGTGCTTTCACTGTTGCATAAACAACGATGATAGGCTGCCAAAAGGGCAATCCTGCATCCTTCCCATGTTCCCACTGCATGTTCCCACTGTCTGCTTGTACAGGCACTCATGATCGTATGGCTGTAAGGCAGGTCAGGAAATGTGTATTTAAAACAATTATGCATTTGCTCAGTTTAGCTTCAGCTTTTATATTGGAAGTTTATATTGGCTGGCCAAGAAATGGACTGGTGTGAAAAACCTAAGGGTGAAGAGGAAGAGAAGGTGGTAGTGGCTTTCTTGGGAGCAGCCACCTAGATAGGCTTAAATTGATTCTGCACTCATCTGATACAGGCTTTTGTAAAGGTGCTATCTCATTCTTCATTGCTGTAAGAATATAGCAAATCCATACTCCTCTATGGGGTAAACAGCAGTAAGACAGCAAGGAGTGGAAATCACATAATTTTCTTCCAAAATTAACTAGTCCTGGCTCTTGGACGTTGAGTTTACTTTAGTAACAGTAAAGGACCTAATGATATAGGACCTAGGTCACTTATTTTGTGTGAATAAATGAGTTTCCTTGAGCAAGCTTTATGCAAATATTCTAGTGCATATATTACATGGGGTGACCTCTCCAGTGCTGTTTTCTAGAGGGGAGAGTGAGATGTTACGGAGTGTTTTGTAGGAGACATGATGCTGTTACGTAGCTTCTGGAACAGGTTGGAGGTGTCCTGAATCACAGTGTGCTTTCTCATTGTCCTTAGTAGACAAGAACCAGCTCTGTTTCTGTACTTGGTCTCCTGACAATTTATTGCATACTTAAGACTTGCGTGTACACCTGCAGTATTGCCAAACTGCATGAACAGCCAACCCTCAGAGACAATTTCTGCACTACCAGCCCACCCCGTCACTATGAGAGCTACTGTGAGCGAGTTGCTGAACTAGCCAGCCCAGGAGAGTCCCCAGAATCAGGGTCTTCAGTGCAGACTGACATGTAAAACCTTTATGGATGAGAGACGTTTCGGAAATGCTTGTTGCTTAGGGTTAGTTTTATGAGAGGTTAGATCTGAAATATGTAAAGATCCCTTTGAAAAAAGCTAGTTGTGACAGGTATAATTACTGTGGTAGTTCTGTAGGGGAAAAAAGATTGGGCAGATATCCGGTAACAGACTGTAAGATTTAAAATAATGTCTTTGTGTTCACTCTTATTTTTGCAGACATGGATTACCCAATCTCGATAACAGGTGTACTTAGTAGATATTTTCCATGAACCTATGAGTGATCTCTAAAAAACATTTATGAATAACCCTATTTTTAAAAATTGAGATGACTTCTGGGAGAGCAAATTCATAGCATGAAAACCTGACTTGAGCCTATGCCAGAAATGCGAGTGAAGTATTTTTTTCCCCAGAAAAAGAAAATTACCTAAGATTTTATTGAGTTTGTAGAGAGGATTAGCTTACTGCTCTCTCCATTTAAAAAAAAATCAGAATCTTGATTTTTTTTTTTTACTGCCTATATTGTATTGAAGAGAAACATAACAAAGCACTTGAAAATGCAGCATAAACCAGGAAGCCTATATTTCACCACATTTTGTGTTGTTTAATAGAACTAATCACTACGTAATTGAAATCATGCTAATATTCACTTGACCTGCCTCTGTGATTCAAAACAGAGATTTCTGATTTGTTCTAAACTGCTGGAAAGAAGACTGCATTTTGAGAAATAAAATTGATTTTGCACTATTTGCTCGTGGTCAGCAAGGCTTAATGAATGATTACCTCAAGAAACCTCATTAAAGTTACTTGGGTGGATGAGCAGGAGTGAAATGCAAATAGAAAATTCATAGTTGCTAGTTGAATGCATCACTTAGAGATATTTGACTCTAAAACTATTCAAAGCCAGCTCAGGGAAAGGATCAGATATCCTTGCCTTACTTTCTTTGAAACCTCCAAATTAGTTTGATGCCTTTTGGTATAAATAGGATAAGTTTTTGATTTTAGTAGTAGCTAGTCTCTAGTGGAACAATGCAGTCATTTCATTCCTAGTGGTGTTATTGTATCCACTTTATAAATCGTGGGGATTCCAATGCATTATTGTACGTTTTTTTCATGACAGATTAAAGAACTCATTGCCTTGAGGCTGTGAATTGTGTGATTACTGAAGCCCTTTACTTATGTAGAATTTGCTGGTGAGCTCCTTAGCACAGATGAGAGTCTTCTGGTCATCCTGGTTTCAGCTGTTCGCATCAGACAGCTCTGCAACTGACACAGCGTGGTATTCATTTAATAGAGACTCAGGAATAAAGTAGGTGTGAGGCAGCAGAAAAGCAAAATAAAATACTGACATCTTGATAGGTTGAGATAAGTTTTTGAACACTATTGTGCCATCCCTTCTAACCATATGTTCAGTTTTAGGGATAGTAGATGTTCTCCAAATACCATCTTCTGTGCTTGCTTTAATTTAGGGCGATGCTATAGTGCCCTGCAGTTCTTAGAGCTAATTGAAAATGGGGGACAGGTAGTTACAGCTGCCAGTCTCTCCTCTCTGTTGTTTGAGTGAATGGCTGTTTTTCTGACAGAACTTAGGCTGTCATTAGGACCTAGCTGATTTTTCCTCTCCATGAGGAGATGATTCTGTAGACCTAAATAACAGCTGTGCAACAGCTGTGCATCTGAGGTGAGGTTTCCTAAGTTCTGTAGGAAGTAGAGGCTGCACAACAGAGTAAGAATTGAGATGTATAATTTTGGTGCCACCTGGTCTGGGTGCTCAGTCTCAGGCTGCTGATCTGGTGGCTGTAGAACCTGGCATTCACTGAGAAAACTGTCTCAGCTTGGTTAAGGATACAACTATTGCCCAGAATTGCATATTAATTTTCTAGTTTCCTAGAGCATTTTAGAATGAAGTAGTCTAAGCTTTATTGTCAGCCCTCCACTGACCTGTTTTCAAGTCATTTAAACTCCTGGTGCCCCTTTGCTTTACTTTGTTATTGGGAATAATATTTCTTTGCTTTTCCTCATGGGAGTGTTGTTAAGTTTATTTCATTAGTGTTTATAAGGGACTTGGAGATCCTAGACACCAGATGCTGAAAAAAAATAAAAGTTTGTTATTAACATTTTCTTGATTAAATATATTTATATATGTGTAATTTTATAGTAGCCTTACAAATCAGTGTGCTATTTCATATAATGAAATTACCTTAAATAATGATTTTAATAACTTCACGATAATGATGAATAGAAGACATTGCTTCCCTCTCAAACTGCTGTAGTACATAAACCACTCTCAGAGTCTGGTGAATTATATTCTACTTGGTCAGTCCTTAGAGAGAATAATGATTGATTTTTGTAAAACATCAGAAAACTTAAACTTTAGGTCGTGTGGATATGCATGTATTTTTATTTCTTTAGAACATTAGTCTTCCTTACAAGCAGGCAATCCAACAAAATCAGAGTTTTGCATTTGAAATCATGCTTTATTTTCCTGCTGGGCTCTGAACAGTTCTTTTTCGATCCTATATAGCTTTAAAATCATGCTGGCAGCTTTTCCTTAGTGTAGTTGATTTGAAGTTTTGCTGAAGAATTAAGCTTTCATCCCCCAAATCCACTTCTTAATGCTATGGTAAATCAAGAGAGGAAGCAGAGGAACACAGGCAAATCAAGCACTTAATGTGTAAAGCATTTTTGCATCTTGATCATGTTTATGTATGCAAACTGATAATTTGCATTTTTTAGTTAACTTACTACTCTGTGAGACAGTGGGCATGGTCTCACTGGGTTTATCTGCTTATTGTGGTGTGGGCTCATGTGTATAAAAATTAGTAGTATAAGTGTTTAGCATCACACAGCTGTTAAAATGCATTTACAGAGCTTTTATAAGTAAGGGGCAAGGTTATCTTCTTGAGCAGACTTCACCACGAGCTGTTTTAGGGCCATTACTTCCTGTAGAGTCTGGTTAAGTGATGAAGATTGGCTGGAAAGCTGTTGCTGTGTGATTCTCAAGTCAGAAAAGCCTCTGTGGGTTTCCCTCAGCTCTCAGCATTTGTTCCAGTCCTCACATGTGGCTGCCCCATTCCACCACACTGCCCTGTCCTGTGTGCTCTCTCAGCATACACACACATGCCATTGTGATTCAACATGCTATTCAAAATCTGGGTTAGTGGCTTTGATGGTACAGTGAGTGGTGCATCTGGAGAATGATGGATTCAGTCCAAGTTTTGAATGTACAGATGTCTCAGTTGTTAAACACAACGTGCTAGTGAGTGGTGTTGCTGTTTCTGCACAGAAGGCAGGGGTTGAAAGACTGAACAACTTAAAATGAGGGAATGAATACCACTGAGAGAAGCTGGCACTTCTGTGACCCACATTACCTGAGGTTATAAATTCCAGGCATAGATGATTGAAGTTGCTCTCTTTGTACTTAAAATTTCTCTGTCCACTTGAATTTTAGGGGAACTGTGTAAAGTTCCACTGACAAGATCGGAACTTCACTAGGAGAGAAGAAAAATTTGACTTTCTGCTGCCCATCTCTGTGAATTAGGGACTTCAGTTGATTTGTTTTTTGCCTGCAGATACATATGGCTGTTTTCTTTCTATTGCAGAAGCAGCCTACTAAAGCGAATCCACTCATTCAGCTCTCAAGGTGAAGATAATGGGAGAACAACTGTTAGAAAACAACATCCTTGATCAATTTATTAATAGCCATGAGCAGTCACATGAAGAGTTTCTAAATACATTCACCTATCTTTTGAAAGGTATGTAACTTCCCAAATCTCCCCTTGGAAATCGCAGACAGAAGGGAAGGTAAAAAGAGAAGCAGCAGTATCTAGTGTTTTTCAGCTACTCACTTGCTTTGTGACCTTAGGCAAATCCTTGTGATGCTTTTGTTTCTCTGCTCAGCAGTGGGAACCCTAACGACAACTTTCCTTAGATTGGTTCACAGACTGCTAAGGTAGGTCTCTACAGGTGGGTAACCATGTTTTGCTTGCTTTAGGGTGGTGGGGGAATTATGCTATGGAAGGATAGATGCTTCCTAAGTATATCCTGCATTGTTTTCCTTAAAAAGTTTACATAAAAGAAGAACCTAATTAAAGTACTTAGTAGAATGAGATGGCCTGAGTTTAGGGGTGTGCAAAACTTCCACAGGTTTACTAACACTAGCCTGCTGTGCTATGCCTGTGTGTTTGCCTTCTACAATGTGATTGCCTTCTGTGATGAAACAACTACCTGGAGGGATGAGGGGAGAGCAGTGGATGCTGTCTGCCTCAACTTCAGCAAGGGCTCCAGCATCATCTCTTACAACATCCTTGTAGACAGACTCAGGAAGTGTGGATTGGGGGAGTGGACAGTGAGGGGAATTGAGAACTGGTGGAACAGCAGAGCTCAGATGGTTGTCATCAGTGACACAGGGTCTAGTTGGAGGCTTGTCACTAGTGGTGTCCCCCAGCATACAATTCTGGGCCTAGTCTTGTTTAACTTATTCATTAATGACTTGGATAGAGGGGCAGATGTGTCCTCAGCAAGTGTACTGACAACACAAAGGTGGGAGGAGTGCCTGATAACCCAGAGAGCTGTGCTGCGATTCCGAAGAACCTCATCAAGTTGGAGAGTTGGGCAGAGCAGAACAAAGGCAAGTGCAGGATCCTGCATGTGGGGTAGAATAACCCCAGGCAGGAGGCTGGAGGCCAATCTGCTGGAAAGCAGCTCTGTGGAGAAGGACCTGGGGGTCCTGGTGGAAAACAGGCTGTCAATGAACCAGCAGTATGCCCTTGGCCAAGAAGGCCAGTGGTACACTAAGAAGAGCATTGCCAGCAGATTTAGGGATTGGTCCTGTCCCTCTAATCAGCTCTGATGAGGCTACATCTGAAGTGCTGTGTCCAGTTCTGGGCTCCTCAGTGCAAGAGAGATGCAGAGGTCCTGGTGCGGGTCCAGCGAGGGGCGGCAGAGATGACTGAGGAACTGGAGCATCTCACTTAGGACAGGCTGAGGGAGCTGGGCCTGTTCACGAAGATGACTGAGAGGGAACCTCATCGATGTTTATAAGTATCTGAAAGGGATAGGAAGTGTCAAGAGGATGGAACCAGGCTCTTCTCAGTTGTGCCAAGCAGTAGGATAAGAGGCAAAGGGCAGAAACTGATACACAGGAAGTTCCACCGGAATATGAGAAAAAACTTCTTTACTGTGCAGGCGACCAAGCACTGGAACAGATTGGCCAGAGAGGTTGTGTTGTCTCCCTCACTGAAGATACTCTGAGTCTATCTGGATGCAATCCTGTGCAATGTGCTCTAGGATGACCCTGTTTGAGCAGGGAGGTTGGACCAGATGACTCACTGTGGTCCCTTCCAACCGTACCCAACCGTATCCATTCTGTGCTGAGCTAACAGGTAACTTGGATGAAGGCACATCAGATTAGATGATTAGGCTGGAAAGGTCTCATGCTCTGCAGATGAAATAAAAAGTGGTGCTTAACCTTGATCTCAGCATTGCTTAATTACAGGATTTGAATTCTATAGCTCAGGTTTATTTCTTTTAGCCATGTTAAGTCCAGTGCTATAAAAATAAAAGCAAGATACTCAGAATTCTCTTTACCACCACTTAGCACTAAAAATGATGTCCTCATATTATTGCAGAAGCACTGTATTTTTCAATTACATCATGTGGCATGCTCCATTGATTGACACTTAGAGGTCTGTCTTGTCCTTGTCCTTCAGGCAGAACTAAGTGTCAGTCACAGGCACTGAGCAGAAAACCATTGGGAGAGTTGAAGCTGCCACAGAAATAATCTTGAGGCAACCTTCTGTCTCTCTTCCCTATAAAAAATAGAAGAGCAAGGAGACACTGGGGAATGAGATAAGAAGATTGAAAATCCGCTTGTGGTCTTCTTATATATGATTGATACACTGGGGATAGCTCCTATCATAGAAGCATGCTGCTTGTCATGATGCTACTAGCAAAAAGCCTCAGCATGTGTTTCCATCACTTTCGTTGTCACTGTCGCATTTGCCACTAAAATTGTATAAAAGGTAGAGCTTTACCTGAATCAAATGCTTAGAAATGCAGGTATGATGGTATAAACTAAACAGCTCAGCTTGTTTTCCACCTACGTTCATTTTCCTTTAAAAATTCCCAAGGTGGTGGTTTGCATTATGACCTAATGACCTGCAAAAATTCCACTTAAAGCCTAAGGTATTACAGCGTCAAAACAGTGCAAAATATTTTATGAAATATCACATTGTTAGTTTCTTAATTTTGCATTTGAAAAATAGTCATTTGACTTTATTTTTTTAAAGCAACTTACCTGGTAATAGGATCCAGAAATTTTCACTTTGATGCGATGACATCAGATACTTACAGTGGGGATATATTTGTGGTTACTGTCAGGCAAAATCTTACTATTTTCAGATTACCTCTCTGAATTTGGCTTTGATAATAGCATTGGCCTCCACACCAAATCTTTGTCCAATGAGCATTAATATGAGAATTTGTAGTCCTGCTTAGTAAGATATGGAGATAGCTATTTGTATACACAAATAACCAAGCAAAAATATATAGGAGGTCTTTAAAAAAAATCCTTGGAAAATATTGACATCTGATAGATTTTTGTTTGTCATAACATTGAAAACAGAAGACCCCCACACAAAACTAACTGAATCCCATTGATTTCACAGGGTATATATATATATATATAATTCTAAATTTCTAGAATTTGTCAATCGCGTATGAATCTATCCTAGGTCTGTATTTGGGATTGCAAGGATATTTTCCCCAGCGTCTCCTAAGAATCCGATACCCTAATGATTGTTTAATTTTTCTTCCTAAATTACATTTGCACACAATATAACTATAAAGAATATACCTTGAGTATAAAGACCCAAGCATCCTTGACTGTTCTGGCCTAGCTAAAAAGAACCCTTTGAGGCTATAAGTAGCCTGGAGTGACCCCCTGTGAACACGTGAGGATCTTCTGCTAAGAGAATAGTTTCATTCTTATAAATATGGGAAATAGTGTTAACAAATTTTTACACTCCTGACTTCCATTTGACTTTTTATGAATTGCTAATATCCTAATCAAGAAAATCACAGTTTTAGAATGTTTTTTTGGCATCTGAATCATGACCTTTGAGTACTTCCATTCTTCCTGGTGCTATATTTTAAAAGATATTCTCTTAGTTTAAATAGAACCAGATCTGAAGTCAAAATAAGTGCATCTAAATTCTGTGTAATAGATATCATAACACGTGTATGGTTTAACTATCACACAGATAAGTTATAACTTAGTTGGACCATAAAATTATATCTTTGATATGGGAATTTAATCTTCCTGATTAAAGTTCCAAAAATCCCAGTGATTTTGTTTCTTAAATTATGCTTGGTGCAGTGAGAGAATGAGAGTTCGTAGACTAATTGACAAGTAAATCCTGTAGTAAGACTTTTACCTTCCATCTACAGATCTGATGGAACACGGATAAATATACATAAATGTATTTTTAAAAGTCTAACCTCGGCATTTAAAACATATATACTGCAACAAAACATGACCTCTATAGCTTGAGTACATAATATTTAAAAAGCACTTCCTCTATAAATGGAAAATTTTTAAACCCCTTTTTATTGATTCTGTAATGGATGGACAGTTGAGGGCTAGGTTAAGATTCTAGTTAAGTCTCTTATTTTTCCTGCTTACACCATCCAAACTGTGTTTTTTTCATAAGGATAATATTAGCAAGATGAATAGATAGGTGATAGGGCTGGTGAACCCTTGGGAATATAATTCAGCAATTAAAGCACAGATTCAGAAAGATGAAATGTTTCATGTTCACTATAAAACTTTGCAGAAGTTTTGCATCTGGAAAAAAAAAAAGACCTCCTCTTGTGCGAAGTCAGAGCAAAGGTACTGGTAAAAGGAATAAGTTTTTTACTCATTTATTTTAATACATTCATTTGTGCTGTTCTTAGAATCCCTGAACCCCCTTATGCTTATGCCAAGTTATATATTTACTTTTTTTAGTTTATTCTTTTATCTTTGAGTATAAAAACAACCTGATGATAAAACAATTAACTGGCATTTGTCTTGAGGTTGCACAACTCCACTATGTTTTTTAAGTACAGAGAAAAATTTTAAGAGTGATTTATTGATTGTGCAGTTAAAAAAGCCTCAGAAGAGCTGGATGTACAAGAGAATGGGTGATACAGATTTCTGTAGATATGGTCAAAGCTACACATTTCCTAGAACAACTTCAGAGAATATCTCATGAAAATACACCCAACCCCACTTTTGAAAAAATTCCCTCAGAGTACAAGAGTCTCATTCAAATCATGGGAAGAGTGTTTGAAATCTGGTGGAGAGAACTATGATGTCAAAAATTAGAAGGCAACATCTGCTCATTTTTCTAAACTCAGAGGAAGAATGGGAAATTCACTGGAGCATAAAATATCTCATTCAACCATCTACTAAAAAACTGCTGAAAAAAACCCTCAGATCCTCCAGGCTTTAAATTATTTGTCTAGATTTTACGTTACTCCTTTCCCACTTCTGGAAATACGGGATTCTGGATCAGTCAGCTGCATAGAAAAATGCTACCATTAGTAAAATTCTTATCCAAACCCAAGTTTATATTTGTGTTTTTTCCATGGTTCTGGGCAATTGACCACTGAAATTAAATCAGTTCCATTCCTGCAGTTTTACTCTGCTTCATATACCTTACACTGCCTGGCAGTGCGTTGAAGTCCAAGGACTTTGGTCAGACCCATCTAAGCAAACCAAACCTTTGATATAAACTGTATAGCCTCAGTGCTATTGTTTTGATGCTTCTGTGCCAAACAAACTGTCAAGTGGAGAAAGTTTGAAAGTGACTGACCACTTCTCTGCTTCCAGGTGGCCCGTGAGAGCCATTTTCTATGTTGTGATCAACAAAATCGTCCAGTGAAGGCTGGGTGATGTATTCAGTTCACAGTCCATTTGATGGTAGCTGTCTGCTGCTTTTTTGTTAACCACATTTAGGAGAAACAACATCTTTCAACTTCCTGTGTGTCAGTGGAGGCACTTTACAAATGTGAGTCTTCACAGCAGAAAGCACAGCAGAAAACTATATAAGAAATGACAGTAAATTCACTTTAATTTTAAAAATGGACCAGTAGGACAGTGCTAACCCCAAGAGAAATTTCAGCCTATGAGTGTATTTTCCAATAAAAGCAACTAGACAGTTCAATAAAACTAATTAAATTAATCTGTCATCCCTAGGGAACTTAAACAGGGCATGAAATAGTGGAACAGCATCAATTCAGAGCTTTTTATTGATGTGTTGTGTTGGATCATTTGATAGAATTGGTTGGGAGACAAAATTTGCAATTTTCTATTGATCATAAATTCAGTAGCTATCTCTATGTAACCTTTATTCAATATACTATAAAATCAAACATCATACAGAGCCCCTAAGTGTAGAAAAAAGCCCAGACATAGAGATGCAAACTTAATAGATTATTTTTGAAATAATAACAGCTGATCTGTTTTATGGATATTTTTTGTCCTGGTATTTGCTGTGCAAGAATACTTCATCTCCATTGTATAGACAGAAAAGAAAATATGCCTAAAGAAGGGAAATGACTTGTGTTCATTGCACAGTAGCTCACTGGCAGCACCAGATAAGGACAGAGGCACTCAGACCCCTGGAAACTTGGTCAGCCCTTCAACAATAGTGCTTCCCTGATAGCAGTTCTTTGTTTTTTTTTCTTTGATGCCTTTATTACTAAACAATTTCTGAAGATTGTTTCAGATTAAAAGCAAAAAAAAGCTTTTCATTCTCTTGCATAACTTAGATTTTCTAGAATGTGGGAAAGGGAAATATTTCGTGATTTTGCTGTTGATACTTTCATGAAGGTTCCGTCATGTGGTGGCATATTGGCAGTGATGGAAATCTGTAGTGCTATAAAAAGCAGTAACACAGAATGAACTTTTGCTATACCTCATCATCTTGTCTTGAAAGGCATCGAAGTGTGCTAAATGCAGCTGTTGGCTTAGTTTCATGTCATTGCAATGAGGTGAGGAAGCTCTCTTTTACAGATGTGGAAATGACATAAAGCAAATAATGTCAGAGATCAAAGCTATATGTAGTGACTTAACAGGACAATCAGGAAACAGAAATCAAGTGACTTAACTTCCAGTTTAGTGCTGAACTCTTTATAGGATTGGGTGGTTTTTTGTGTTCAGTATAAAATCAAATACAATTGCCTAATTTCAAGAAAGTAGGTATTTGCCTTCAAAAAAACCCAACCAAAACCAGGCCTTTTAAGAATGCTTTAATGTCTAAAATCAAGCATTTTCCTGGGCACTCTGACATTTTATTAGGTTGTTCCCATCTGCTGTAATATTTTTATGATATTGTTTGTTAAGAAAGGAATACTTTGAATGGAGATGTCAGATGCTTTTAATTATATACAGTTCACTTGTTTCTTACAGCGCTTGTCAACTTGCCTACTGGTACTGAATTCTTCTAGGATGCAAATACATAGAAAGTTTTCATAATTGATTCTACCCTGATTTATTAGTATATCTCCTACTCTTTTAAAGTGCTCCCAACCTATGTGTTTAATGTAGTTTCCTTGTGCTGAGGATGACTTTAAGCACATTTGTGGTTTCTTTGACTTTAAGAAAAAAATAAAGCAAGTGTAACAAATGCAGCGCTTATTTAAGAAATAAATACATTCTGTTTTTCTTAGCTAAATTTCAATGTATGGCTTAGTGTAGCCAAAACTCCGAAATCTGGAGTTCTTGTACACTGAAATAGTATTCTCCAATTAGTTACTGTCTAATTTAAAGCTCTTCCTAAAGTGTCTATGAAATGCAATTTATGAAGCATAACAGTATTTGCATTCTGCAAAGGACAGTGATTTTCTGAAGCTATTGGAAGCAGGCCTGCCTTTATCTACTGGAAAAATTGTTACAGCTTTTATATCCTGATACTCTCTCAAATTATAGTTGCAAAATACTATCAGTTGTACAGCCTGTGCCTTTACAAAACTGTGCTTTTCCCCCTACCAGATAAACATTCTCTATTGTTAGAACTCTAAATCTGCTCTGGTATGTTGGCATTGCTTGGTGGTGACAGATATCATTTGATCCCTGGTAGATACTAAGAGGTGTAGCTCCCTTAATAGGGCTGTACTGGTTAATATCAGCTGAAGATCTGATCTAGTGTTTCTGTCATGGTTTTCTGAATCCTTTTTAAGATTATATTTCGTCTTTATCTGTTGGAAGAAGCAGGATTTTGCTTGTGAAGGCTACTGAAATTATCAAGTGCACATTTTCCTTGTTGTTTAACTGACTGCATTAGTGTTCAACTGGAGAAGGTGTCCATCAATAACACTGTTGAACTGTGGAAGAATCATACTTATTTTTAAATGATCAGTTGGTGTGAATGAGGTATAAACAGGAAATATTGCCCCTTTTCTAACACTGAGACTATTTAAAGCACAACAGACACGTAGATATTGATACAGATAAACACTATATAAAACCAGAACACATAGTTTCATTAAGTAAAAATAGAGAGAGACTGATAGAGTAAAAGAACAGTTAAATTTTTGAAAATTAGGAATTCAGTTTTAGAGAAGTATTACTGTAGCACATTAATGTAGAGCAGGTGTGTGAGAGTGGCTGAAATATACTTAAGAGTAGCAGTCATTCATCTTTCCCCTGAAGGAGCACACACAAGAAAAAGTAACAGTTGGGACCCTTTTAGATGAGAAATAGTCCCACTGAAGTTACTTGTCCCATTCCATGGACTTATCCTAGCTGAGGACATGGTGTAGTGAGATTTCCTAAAAAAATTGGCATAACTGAGAAAAAAATTCAAGACCGTATTGCTGATTGTAGTAAAAGATGATCTTTTCTGAAGGAAAAAAAAAAAGCTAAACAATGCTTTTTGTGGAGTATTTAATTTGTCATTTAATCAGGATAAGATCAAAAAGCTTAGGACATAAATGCTGCACCAGTTGAATTTTTGTGTTACAAACATTAACTTGCACACTTAGGCAAGTATTTTAGTCAAATTATTTTCTTTGCTGTATAGATCAAGTTTGACCGAGGAGTTCTGCTTCTTCAGTGCTGCTATAAGATCACTATCATTGAAATTAGTGAGGATTTTGGTGGAGTAAGATTGGAATGGGATTTACAGGAATGCGGGTAGTTAGGGGATAGACAATTCAAGTGCTGAAGGTGGGCAGATATGACACGGTATCTATGAAGCATCCCCTGCCTCTTTTGGTGCCAGCAGGAGGCTGTGCCCTAAGACTTAATACAGGACTATGTGATGAAATTTAGGTACCTGAATTGCCCATGAATTGTTCTTACTTATGGACAGACATGTAGTACCCTAATACTGAAATCCTCCAGGTACTTACTGTATGGGATACTTGGAGTTTTTGTGATGAAAACTTGGACAAACTGCATTGATTTACAGAGATTTATACATATAAATACATGAAAACAGAAAGATAGCTGGAGAACATAAATCAGAATGGCTTTTTTAGGCTAAGTAACTTCAAAACACTTTGTTCTGTTCACAGCAGGACAACATACAAGCAGAGGGAGGCTGAAAGTTTTGGTTGGATTATTGCAGAAAATCTGCAGGCTACTGTGATTGTGTTATCAAAAATTGATAGAAGACTTTGAAAATTATCTTCCCAGCAAATTGGATTTTAAGCCTTGAAATTTCTTTTTTTACCTCTTACAACTTGTCATTTAGGGTAGATGAACTCAGCACTGTAAAATGGTTTACATAGTTATAAATAGGTAAATACAGGTACTTTAAAGTATTTCAACACCTTGTGAACATATCAAAGTGATGTTTTATAGAAACATTTCGGTGACAGTCTTTGTTCTTGTTTTAAAATGTGGTTGTTTGCTGATGATGGGTTTGAAGAAGGGAGATAGTGAATGAACATGAAATTTGTACTTGTGACCTCTGTTCAAGACAGTTATTATGCTACTCTGAATAAAATTATTCTTTATTCAGGAGTCCTGCACAAAGTTACTGTAATATTTGAATCCCAGGTGTTTAATCAAAGCATAACTTGGAAGGGATTTAGGGGATTCACAAGTCTTCTGGCTCTCAGTCCAGGATTTGAAGACAAAGAAGTAAATTGGAACCTGTATTAGTAGCTTTCCTGTATGTTTTTTTTTTGTTGTTGTTGTTGCTGTTTCATAGTTTAAGGGGTATGTTTATAATTCTCAACCAGTTTTTGTTTTTGGAATGAATTAATTCAATTGAAAAGCGAGTGGGAAATATCTGGTGGTTTGTATTGTTTTGTGCAGTGTGTTATCGCAAGCCAGGTTTTTATGTTATGTTACTGATTGCTCTGTCTGGTCTGGCTTTGAAATGTTTCAGACCATGAGACTTTTATCATTCTTCTGGGGCTACTATGTCATCTAACAGATTTCACTGACAGTAAGTTTTCCCTGATAATATAGGTAGCTCTCTTTTCTGGTTTTGTGATAAGTGAATCCAATATTCTTTGAAAGATGTGAGTGATCAGTTGAAATTTTCAAAATATTCCCTCCAAATTGGAAGACAAAGGGAATTTTAGGCAATATAGAGGATAGATAGCAGAAGAGAAAATAATTTATCAAGCTTGATATACTTTCTGATACAAACATGTTTCTGAAGTCTGCACCATACTCTTCGGTGACACACAATTATGATAGATACTACTCTTGAGAGACTCATATATACTTTTCTAGAGATCTAAGTTGGCTTCTTACTTCATTTTTAAGGTACAGACAGTAAATTGTCTAAAAAGTGAGACAAAATCTGTCTGCAGGATGAATATGTGAATCTTTCCATCATTTCAACTTTCTTCCTCTGCTACATTCTGTTATGTTTGTATCCCTTATTTTTGATTTAAGTCACATGTTGTAAAGGCCAGTGTTCTACAAAAGGATCTTGGCAGGTTGAGAGCTGTGACTGTGAATAATGAGTCAATTATCACTTAGTCAGGGAAAGGCAGAGTGATCCGCTTGTTGGCTTGAATGTGATCCTTCCTTCTTCCCTTTCTTTTTCAGTAGTAGGGACAAAAATGGTTGAAATTCAGAACACTAGCAAAGAAATATAGCTGTGCATTTGTCTGTTACTACAGATTTTAGGTTTTTTAACTTTAGAACAACTTACGTGTGTTATTTTTAATTATATTTTATAAGATCATGTCTGTTGCTGTTTCAAGGGAGACAGTTACATGATACATGCATTGGGTTGTAGGTGTCAGTAATTACTTAGGACATCTGAAGGTGGATCTCACTGGTCCTGAGACACTGTGCTTGAGGCTAGCAACATAATTTTTAATTTACCTCCCACCCTTCAATTTACATGGCATGGTTGATATTCTGTCTGCAGAATTACTTTTAACAACTGCTTTGGGGTTGCTTAGACATTTTTCTTCTGAATTTTTCTTCACTTATGGTCATGAATCTAGTATCACAGTTGTGAATGTTTCATCAAAAGTAATGTTTAATATTCTGTAACCCAGTAACGCTGCAACGGTCTTAACCAGAAAAAGGTTTCTGACAAAAGTTTATGACTTATCTCTTAGGAAAAGGGATAATGCTTCTAGCTGTAGTCTGGAGTTGGTAAATGGCACATAAAGACTATGAATGCACTTGATTTCTTACTAGCTCATTTAATCTATCTAGCTTTTTAGCAGTGACAATAGCTCAGCTGTCCAGAAAATATATATCCTAATAAAGGAAGTTTGCCAGCTCATATGTACTGCCTTATTATAGCTGCACAACTATGTGTCATAGGTCTTTTGATGCTAAAAGTGATATTATTTTCTTTGGAAAATTCAGAACCTGTATTTTCGAGAAGAATGATCTGATTTATATCCCAGAAGAATGACCACAATGGTATCCAAGATAAGCATGGGCTACTACAGGAATATCATGTTTATTCAGAGTCTGTCGTCTGTATGAATTATGTTGCTGATCATTCCAGTGACGATTTCTTTTGTCTCTCTGTTGGTCTGGCTGAGAAAATTGTATGGCTTCTGGAAGCTTTTTATCACTTCTCAGACATAAATGCTCCTAGTGTGCACAAGGAGGATACTGAATCCTCATTCCCTTGTTACTCTATAGATCTGCAGATGTTTGGCTGCAGTAATTCACCAATATACACTTACCTTAAAATTAATATCCTTTTGTGTCTTGTCAGTCTTTAAGATAAAACTTGCAAGTTCTTAGTATAAAACAGGATGTCCATCCATGCTTTACCACTACAGTAAGAAAAAATTGAAGCTTTTTGAGGTAGCCATCTAGTTCTTCCTATGAAGTAGGGTGACAGTAAAAGTATCTTCAAATAGTGGATAACCATTTTACCAGTCAAGAATTTAAAGGAGGGTTTCTTGTCTAATGCTGCTTCATTTCCGTGGCTTGAAAAAGAGAGTGTGTAGGAGGAAGAGATTGCTCATATGTACTTCTGTATCCAAATATTGTCTTAGGAAAGTACTTGCTAAAAAAGTGGGGAGAAGCCACATGTCACAGAGTCCTGGGATTTAGGAATTATTCAGAGGATCCATCTGTGATGTGAACATTAAAATCTGTTTGCTAGATTGCTCTGGTCTGGTGCAATTTTCTGTCTATGAACCCTGACTCTTATATAATAAGAGTGTGGACTTCAGGTTATGCCCAGACTGCCAGCCCTTTGTATATGTCATAGTAATGGCAGCACAGAACTGTCCCAGGGGATTAAGAACTCTTTACTGTATGGCTCAGTGTAGAAACCCCAAGGGCATCATTAGTACTCTCCACAAGAATTACTTCAATGCTTGTAACATATAATTATGCTTTAGAAATGCACTGCAGTGTTTTTTTTGTTTTTGTTTTTGCAAAGTGGATTTTTCAAACTAAACCCAAAATGAGGCCTCATTTAACTTCATTAAATGAGCATTTGTTTTTCATTAAGAGCATATGGTGTGAAGTTTATTTGAACTGATTGTCCTGTAGCTACTCCATGTTTGATGATGGGACTTTTAAAAGAAAAAGTACTGTGTTTTTATTTTGGCCATGATTACTATATTTTTTGCCACGTTGAAGGGCAAACATCCATACATCCATACATGCACGAACTTGTCTGAAATCAGCTCCTAGATCCAGCCAGTACTGTTGACATTTCATTTGATGATCACCTAGATGTAGACTAATTCTTCACACCCTGGGGACCTGGCTGGTAGGACAGTCAGAAGCACTTAGAGTTGTCTTAACTTTGCTGTTGTTGTCCAAGGAGTTGTTAAAGGTCTGAAAGATGTTGAAAGTTATAATTGAAATACTCAGTTCTGTTTCCGAACTTCCCTGTTTTCAGTGAGGACTCAATTAGCCACTATTGGTGAATAAAATAAGACCAAGAGAAGTTATTCTGATCTTCTGTAAATACACTGTCAAAACATTTTTCCAGTCTGTCTTTCAAGACCAAAGGAATTTCTTAAGGGAACAAACGCTGCTTGAATCAGTGTTTGTTCTTTAATTTCTGGACCTAAACTTTTGGCAATGAAGTATCACTGGCATACTGCTGTTTTTTAGTCTGATCCCAATAAAAAAGTATTTAGTCCCAAAATTTTCCCCTTAGATTACTGAGCATTCTATAGCTGTTAAACACTGAAAGCAACACTGTGTAAAGAAATCAGCTGAAATGAGGTATTCTACTAAAGACACGGGGGCTGAATGATAGGACCTGTCAAGAGTATCTCATCACATGGCCCTGGACTGGTGGAGGTTCTAGTGGTGATGTCCATGGACACCCAGGAGCTCTGTGAATGCTGACCCTGGACCAGCCAGAATCAGTATCAGCTCTGAGAAGAACTGCCAAGGCTCACTTCTGTACTAGACAACATGGGCATTCGCTTTAGTGATTGTGAGGTTCAGACATGAACCTACTGATAGCCAGTATAAATAGGGTGATACCAAAATATTGATGTAGAAAATGTAGGAATTACATTTGTGGCCCAGATCATCTTTGTACTATGATCAACATCAGAGCCATTTCTTGTGCCTGGTCACAAGGTACATCATTGATTAGTTATCTCCTTGACAAGTCAAGTGATTTTGTATGCCCAGATCCCATGTAAGCATCGTTGATTGACTTTTAAAATGAGGGATATAAGTGTTGGGAGTGTGTGTTGGTGTTGGGGAATGAGGGAGGTTTTCGGGTCCTAATGCTGAAAGTGTACATCTGAAATAGCTGTGTGCAGTTGCCATTGGGCTGGTGTATAGTGGTGTCTCAAAGAAGAGACTCTCTTCATGTATGCTGGTGTTTGCAGTGTCAGCTGAAGACATGGGCACAAATGCTATGTGCCATTTTGTCCAGAATTCAGAGAGATTTAAATAAAGTTTTAGAATAAAAGCTAAGTTGTAACTCTATTGTCTTGCTTTTTTGGCTATTTCAGCTCTTGGTTGATTAAAGTTTTCTGTATATTGCATAAGCTTTTGAGACAATTAAGTCTTCAGTATGGAGGAACAGGTGATACTGTATGCACTTGAAGTTCAAACTGAATATTCGGTTTTATGATAAAGGCTGCAAAATACTTGTTTATGTTGCACGTGGAAGCTCTGAGCATGAGAGGAAAAGTGAATGTGTAAAATAAGTCAGTATTAGATCTAATGAAATACATGTTTTTCTTTTTCTTGGGTAGTGCATTATGTTATCTGATCTGGTGTGATTCTCCTTGCAGAGAAAGAGGGGAAGACAATTCAAGGAAATAAAGTGGACTCCTTAAGAAAAATATTTTCTACTTCTGAATTATCAAAAAGAAACGAACAGAATGGCTCACCTGAAAGAAGCAAAGAAATGTGGGTTTCTCTTCCATCACAGATGCCAAATGAGAATGAGGTAAGGAGTTACAACTGTCCATGTGGGCAGGCACCGCATTCAAAGAGATGAAAATATGAAGAGATAAACTGTTCAAATGTTAGAGGCTAGTGGTATTTATCTGATCTGAGGCAAATATTTGAAATACTGTGTAAGCGTTTAATGCTTAGAGAGGCACCTGCAGGGATCGTGTTTGTCAGTGGCATTTGCCCTGCTGAAGAGCTGCCATAATCCAACTAATAAATAAGGTGCCCTGCAATGAGCCATGTGATGCTTTCACTGAAGACTGCAGTTAGCAGTAGAGGTTGGCAAAAAGGAAAAGAAATCTTGTGAGTATGGATGCCAGCATGTAGAGATTTATTTTGTTCCTTGTAGATTTTAGGACGTATGGAGTTCTGTGTTACCAAAGCTGGATTACTTCAGATGCCTAAGTAAACAGTAGGCAGGCCAGAGGCATTTTTAATCTTCTGAAACATATGAGATTAGGGATTTAATGTGTAGGGACAAGAAAACAACAGACATCATCTGGAGAGAGCAAGATGGAAATCTGAGTCAATTTGTTAAGAACTTCTGCTCTCCTGCCTGAATAGCAAGTAACAAAGCTGTGATCTAGTCCGTAGTCAAAATTTCCCTTCATTAAACTTTTTATTAAAAAAGAAGTAGCAGGTCCTTTTGTGCAATACACAGAGCAACACACTTAAGTGTCTTCAAATGGTGGGCCTGCCAGGCCTCAGTCAAAGAGCACAGAATGCCATTTCCCCCCCCACTAGGACATGGCTTTGAGGTGGAATCAAACAAGGCTTTTAAAACAATCACATTCTGTCAGTTAATTGTGTAATAATAGTGACAAGATTCTTTTAAACATTTTTTTTCATGAAGAATAATGTTGCTTCCTTGGGATAGTCTGTCTTTGGGTCTCTTTAGCCACTTTAAATTGTCTTTCTGCCCCATAAAGCAATGTGTAAATTTCCTTATCCTTTTTGTAATGGAACATCCTAATGCTTGTCCTTTTATCTAAAAAAAGGCTTCAGACATGGCTGCACATTTTTGCCACATTTGCAGTTTAAGAAACAAATACAGTGATAGTAGAATGCATCAGAAAAATTGCTACTGTAGTAGCAGGAGGAGGCTGTAATAGGGTAAATTGACCACTGTAACCTTTAAGCCTGTCCTGAGGAAAGGAAAGAGGGGAAAAAAATGCTGTTGAAAACAGTACTACTCTAAATGCTGCTTTTTAGGCATGTTATGGTTACTTACATTGTTGTTCCAGTTGATTCAGTTGGAACTGGTCCTGTTTAGGTTTTCAGGGAAATACCTGCATCTGTTCTATTTTCAGAAGCATTGCATTCACTTCTTAAACATTTTTATATACAACATATATAAAGTTATCTGAACACCATCTTGAGTAATGTGTTCTAGGGGACATTGCTTGAGCAGGGAAGTTATTCAAGGTGACCTCGAGTGGTCTTTTCCAACCTTACCGATTGTGTGATTCAATGAACTGTGTTTGTAAATCAGTACGAGATTTGACTTACTTTGGTTCTGGTTTGTGCATGTAGGTATTTCTGCCTATCTACTTGCAGACAATGATGAATGATTTTTGCTTTATTAACTTAAGAATTACTTGCAATTTGTTGATGTATTTCTTTCCCATCTATGGGAAAGAACAATGATAGAAATACGAATTTTTTTCAAATGTTAGTATGTACTTTTAAAGTGTAAGGGTTATGTAACTCTTGATGAGAATGTTGTCAAATCAGGTTGATAAAAATTATCTAAGAGCATTTCTAATTACTTCATAGAAACACAGAAGACAACTCAGTGCATATCGTAAATCCTCCATGGTAACACTATTTACATGTAGGCTGGGAAAGGCCTTTTACTGTCACCCTGTGCATCCATTCAAAGTGATACTTTAAATGACAAATGCCTCTTCTTGTGGTACGTTTTAGGTAGTTTAGACTATTTTCAAGCGACATCAGTCTAAAAAAAAAACAGTAGAGCAATGCCCCACATGAAATACTTGAAATTTAATTATTCTTAGGTTTTTTACTTCCCAGTCAGTTCACCATTAGTGTCAGAAGGATCAAGCTCTAGTTTGCCTCCAGAATGTACTCTGTGCCATATGAAGTGAATTTGCAAAATTGCATAGTAACTTATCATTTATCTTTTTCCCATGAAAATATTTTACTTCTCCATCTTTCCACTGAGTTCCTGAAAAAGTTGCTGTACAGCTTGAGCTTCTTTCCCATCTCTTACATTGGTATGCAGCAATTTTGGCAGCAATTCTTTGCCTATACCTAAAAGTATTTCCTTTGGGTTATGCGTTTCAGAGAAAATTCATACGCTTTCTTGGAAAAACGCAGGGGAGAATGGAGAAGATGAAGCAGACAATTTAATGTGTTTTTACTTTACTCTATGTTGTACTAAAAGGAATGGAATTAATACATTTTAATCTATTTTCCAATTTGGATTTTTTACAGCAGGTGGACAAGTACTTAGATTGGGAAGATATAGACTCTGATGAAGAGATGTGCCGTGGTAGGTTCCCCCCTCCATATTCACTGTCATTTTCTGTCTTTGAATGCAAGTGTATGAACATGATTAAAGATTATGAACATGAACATGAACATGTTTCTTTGAATGCAAGAGTATGAACATTAATTAAAGAATTCTTTCTTCTCTAAAAGCGAGGATGTTCCTCAGTTCTTCTATTGCTAGAAAATTCCCCACATGGCCCCAATTCCCCAAATTAAAGTACTAATTTCCTCACTCTTTAAGAGGTAATGAGAAAGTAAATTAAAAGGAATATTTATTAAACCATGTCCTTGAGAATAGTTATTTTTGTCAAGATTTTTAGAAGTGCAGAACACTTCTTGTTAGCAACATTTCTGAATTTTTCTGCAATTCTGTTTTGTATTGAAATTATTTTGATTACAAAAGTTTTTTACGAAGCAATTGGGTGCTAAGAGATAGTTCTGTAAAGTGGAAGTATTTAATGAAAATTTTGTCCCTACCTGTTAAAATGATTCCATCCCAGGCTTAAAATGTATGAGACTAATTTTGAATTCACAATGAAGTTCTTTAAGAGTTCCAATTATGAGCATTTTGAGTTGTCTTGAATTGTTCCACATCTATAATAATTTTAACTCTTCCACCTCCAAAAAATAAATTAAATATTAATGTCTATAGCTATTTGTCTTTCATAGGTCCTTGTGTGGTCTTTATGGCCACCAGAATTGACACTCTTTTAGTGTTTAAATAATTTTCCTCATCTATATGTGTGATTGTATAAAGAAACCAAGCCACACAAATTAAGGGATGTGCTTGAGGTCACTGACAGAAGCTGCTACCGAGCAGAACTTTGATCCTTGGTTTCTTACTCATTGCCATTTGATTGGTCTGTCCACTCTCACAGTCAAGATTTGATTAGTCTTTCTGTATATGCAGAAGTCCTATGAAGTCAGAGGGCTTAGAGACTTCTAGTATCTCATAAGAAAATAATAAACCTAATAAACATAAGTCAGGTTTACAGCAAATATTATTTTTTCAAGCTAGACTTTTCAGAAAGGAGGTAGGAAGATAGCAGTGTTCTATCAGGTACAGACATCAAAGATTTCTTTTGAATGCAGTGTTCATAGGTGCCTGTTTTTCCCTTTATAGACCACTGTTCTGTGTTTATGTCTTAAGTTCTGGTAATATCTATTAAAAAGATCCTGGAGCTTACCAGTGTAAGCATAAACATTTCACTTGTGTCATAATGAAATGATAATTGTCTATGTCTAGTTCATCAAAGTATTGTTAGGCATTGCAAGTTCCAAACAGGCCACAAATTGGTTGCTGAGAATTAAGATCAACTCTAAGATACCGAGTGGAACTGTGAGGATAGAAGAGCTCTGCTAGAGCTGGGGGATAGCTTGTCACATTTGGAATGGTGACAGGCCTTGCCTCTCTCCAGCTTTTGTGTCATTTCTGTGTATTTGTGTCTGTGCAAGAGTAAAAATCACATACATTTAGAAACCCCTAGTAAAACACACTAAATTTGAGGCAGACTTGCCTTAGTGCAGAAAGAAACTGGATCAGCAAGACTCATCACAACATTAAGCATTTAGATTGTATTTTATAGCATGGAAACAGTGTAGAGCCAGAAATTTATTATTCCTTTTAAACTCTGTAAGGAAAGCCAACAGCATCCAAATTTATACCTGGGAAACGCTCAGCCTGGGTTTTGCCCGGGGCTTCTTCAGTGGAGATAATTGTTGAGTCAGGGTAAAAAATTTCCCTTGACTCCTAAGTGCAGAAAATAGCACTTATAGCTTGATGGTTGTCTTACATGTCAAAATCCACTTGAAAGGCTTTATAATAAGAGAGGTAAAATTTTACTCCTTTGGAAACCATAGCAACAAAATGCAATTTACAATGTAAAATGGTGTCACTTCTATTGTTTACAATAATAAAGTAATCTAAAATAATATCCCTATTGACTACCTTAATAAGGATTAATTCTGAAGAATTCCAGTTAGTTTATAAATGAGGCAAAGTGTGACGCAAATTTGAAAGACATTCTTTTGTTGGCATTTGTAAATGCTGCCACCTATATGTCAGAACAAATGATTGATTTAAGACTTCATATTGGCAAAAACAAGCTAAAAAATATTGTATTCTTTTTTACACGGTAAAAAATATCATACCTTGCTAGTGTAATTGCCACAAGCTTTTATCTCTGCTTGTGATTGACAACAGTTCAGTATCTCTGTGCTTCATTTAGCTTTAAAGGGCAGATCAGTTAGCTAAGTTAGCAACTGTACATTAATATAATAAATATTCACACTTAGGGGCAAGTGGCTCAAAGTTGACAGTGTGAAAAGCATGATAGAAAATAGGTGTTAAAATATGTCATATAAACTAGTCCTGTTTGGGAGATATCCTGGAAAAGTCATTCTAGTGGCTTTTTTTTCTTTTTCTGATTTATTTTGCAAAGTTCAATGTCTTTTAGGGTGTGAATGCATGCAGCTGCTTCTTACAAATAAAAAACCAGCCCATAGAGTTGGCCAACATGCAAATTCATTGTGGCTGTTTTTCTTTGACAGCACTGGGCTGAAAGCCTGAAACCGGGGCAATGCTTTGCCTTGTGGGACTTTGGCACAGTAAACCCTGATTGGCAAAGTAAAATTGTTGCCCTAAACTATAAACTGTAGCTTTAATGCATCATGTATAGAGAGCGTGTGTATGGTGAACTGTTTAATCGCTCTTTCTCACTGCATTTCATCTGTAACTGTAAGTTGCTTAAGGCAACAATAGAGATATCAGGCTTTCTCCAGGGATAGATGGAGAATACCTAGCGCCTGTGTTGCTCTGTGTTCGGGCAACAGAATTCCTTTCCAGGTCTGGTTACAAATCTCTTGCTGCAGGGCTTGAAGGGTAGTTAGGTAACAATAGGTAATATTTCTATAAAGTATGAAATATGTAAAAAGCATATCTAGAGACCTGGAGTGTGCTATTGTTTAAATACAAGAGAAAATTAAAATTAAATTAATTAAAATTACAACAGGACTAATTAAATGTATGGGTGAGACTGCATAGGCAAGGGTGTCAGAGTCTCATCATAATCCATCTTGGAACACTGAGTTACTGCAAATTGATGTTTTCAAGGTCCTGGTTGTCTGTAATCCCACAGAGGCTGAGGAGAACCCAATTGACTCAGTTACTTTGAAGCTGAGGCCAAGCATAACTACTGATTAATTAAATAATTCTTTAGGCAAATTATACCAATGTTATTTTTCATAACCTGTGCCTTTTTCATTTATATTTTGAGTCTATGCTGACCTCCAGAAAAATCAGATTGAGGAAGATGATTGAGAGTTGAATTAGGTGGATTTTTCTAAGTATGAGGCTACCCCCAGCTGCTGAATCCCTTTCTTGTTTTTCTCCTCCAGTCTCTGCAATCCATTTAACACTGCCTTGAGATGATTTCACACTAGGCAACTCTTTGGGACTAACAGCCTGAAGCATGAGAATCAGAGGAGACTGCAAAATTTAGCTTTTAAGCTTTTTTTGTTATCATTGCCTCCCTTCTCAGCTCCCCATCAACAGCATTTTTGTGAAATGTAGTGTCTGAAAGTGGTAAAATCTGTGTCAGTGCATATATATTTGGGCACTGTTTGGCTACTGTAAAGTTAAAGATATAGACAAGACTTTGAACTTCTTTACTCTTGGAAGTTCAAAGCAGACTTGTGCCAGTAGATTTTTTTCCTATGCCTATAATTAATGGTACCCAATAAGCAAAAAGTCCAACTCAGCACTGTTGACAGATTAAATAATCACTTTCTGGTTTGGCGAGGGGGAGTGACTAAAGAGAATTGGTCAGTTTCCAAATGTGCCCTCATTAAAGTATGCTGGACTTGAGTAAAATCATCGGTGTTCACTGCAATATCATCCAGGGACTTGATTCTTCATGATATGAGATGTGCAATTCAAAATGTCTTCTCAGTTTTTTTTATATCACTACCTGTTCAGTTATCTCTATATATGATGCCGTTGGCAGTATCCAAGGCTTTCCTGTTGCTAATTAATCACCTCCACAGAGAACATAATTAGCAGCTTAATTAGGATCATCATCCAGTAGTGCTGTAGCAGCAGCCTAAACAAGCTGTGAGGTACTGGCTAGAACTTACAATAGCCTGGAGTTCCTTTGGGTTCTCCCACTGAGAAGGACTGTCAAAACTCTCTAATTTTTCTCTCTGAAGGAGTTTCTTTATTAAACATTATCAGGGAAAGCAGCATTTACCAATTAGACTTTCATATGCTGTAACACAGCCAGGATAGAGAGAGACAAAGCTCATTTCTGGCATGTCTACTGGCAAACAAAGGTTGATTACATTCTTATGGGGTGATTGAAGGGAATTTGAAACATTATTTGCATTTCTAACAAGCCTTAAAAAGTGGAATTGACATTCTGAGTATGACAAGCACTTCTCGCTAAAAGCAAAAATAAATTTCCTTCTGTTGTCCTAATTCTTAAGAGTTATCTTTCTGAGCCCTTGCCAGACTGTTGCATAACAGTGCTTCCTCCTCATCTTCTCTCTCCAGATTGGTCTGTTGAGGGGGAGAAGCTTTTAGCACAGAAAGAACCAGTGTTTATATCAGGAGGTGATACAAACCTCTTCATGTCCAGACTTCCTTTAATTTAGTGAGGGTATAGAATTAGGGTGCACGTTTGAAACAATAGTGGAAGATGCCATGTCTTTCAATGAGCATTCTCATCTTCCGTCTGTCCTACAAATAGTTTTGACCCAGATTATGAAAAAAGGAGCTGCAGAGCATGTGAAGACATAGCGTAGATACCTGTGGACTGCGCTGCGCTTTTCAGGAAGCTTTGCCATATAACTGGTGCAGAAGCAGAACAGACGTTATGCTGACATTAAGTACTCAAAGCACATAGGTGGCTAGAGATTGACATACACAACCAAGAGAATAGGTATGAAAACGAAACCACTTACGTGTGGATAGGAACCAAGAAACAAAAATCCAGGAATGAAATGCCCAAGGGAATTAATTCAACTCCTTTTAAAAGAAAACGTTCTACTTTGCAATTCCAAACCCTGTTGGCTTTGAAATAGTACACTATTCCCAGAAGAAAGCTGAATTAAGAATTTGATCATGGATTTTTTTACAAAGGCCTAGCTAGGAAATAATTATTTTCAAATGCAGATTCGCAGAAGAATGAGAGGTCCATAACTCCAGTACTGTGGTAAAATTGTGTAGGTAGAGTTAAATAGTGACTTCATCCTTTCCACCCTGCATCTCTGTGTCCTCTTATTGGTTCCATTAACTAACATTTAAGCAATGCTTTGAAAATTTATTCTGAGATTTCAAGAGGAATGTAAATGTAGTATAAAACTGTAAAGAAACTTGTGTATCAGATGGAAAAAAATAGCAGGTAGATTTACATAATCCTTTGACTAAATTGCAAAACATATGGTCCCCTTAAGTTCTTTCATAAAAACATTACTGAGATGAGATGGACACATCTGTGCTGTAGCAGAGTGAGATTGATTCATGTTAAAAGATATTTCTCAACCTAAGGCATATCTTTCTGATCTGTCACAGAATGCAAACCCACTGTTCCCAGTAGGAATGTTTTGCTTAAGTTTGTAAAGGAAGAGTGATTCACAAAGGCTGTGCATTTGTGAACTGTGGGCCAAATCCTGCCTGCATGGACAGGTTACATGTTGCTCTATCCCAGATATGGAGAAGTCCTCTCAAGTACCTCTTTTTGGAAAGTTTAGGGAGGAAAAAACATCCATGAAATATCCTTGGACAAGAGAGTCATCTGGCACTGTAGTGGGAAATATTATTATTTCTACCAGGTATTTTTAGTTAATATTTTGGGAGAATCATATTAAGATGCTTTGCAATGATTCTTAATGCCTAGTGTACAGGTGGTGAAGCTCTAGAAAATGAGAAATGAGTGAGCCTACCTGGCCAGTCAATGGCAGATGAGGTATTTTATAACTTCTACTGCAGAGGTGTCTGCTCAGGACCTTCCATCTTTGTTATGAATGAAATGGGTGTAATCCCAAGCGTTCTCTGAGTTTAAAAGCATCTACATCCAGATTTTTAATGCAGCATCCTCAAGAAAGAAGAGCTACCTTGATTTTTGCTTAGTATAGTATTTCTGTCTAGATTGTAGCTCAGGACTGCATGGATCTGTTTTAACAATAGCTTATGCAACAATAAGTACAGCACACTTAGTCTAACAAGAGTCTGCCTGTGTTCTGAGCAGTACAGGATTGTAATAAGATTTTGCTAATTTATACGTTGACTGGAAGGTTAATGTTGATTATTTTTTATTCAGCAGGGTCATTAGTTCTCCCAGGAGAGGTGGAACAGACAGTGACTTACTGTACACCCATGTTTGATAAGCCTATTCAACTGAAGTTTAGAACCTTGTCAGTTCCACAGCCGTTGGACAGCAAACCCCAAGAGGTATGAGGTCAAATTTATTTGTTTAAACACTAGGGGCTTGGGGTACTTTTTTTTTCCTGTTAGCTTCTAATGTTATTTTCACAAGAACAGAGGGATATAGATGGAGTGTGTGGAGCTGCTGTGAGTTAACAAGTCATATTAGTGATTTTTAAATTAATAATGAATTCTTAAATACATTAAGAATTGAGATAAACTCTCTATTTTAAATCTCTCACACTGCTACTATATAATCCTACAGTTTCAAAATGTGTATTTCAATACTTCAAATGCTACATGGGCTTTTTAATATTGAATTTATTTAACTCACGGAATATTCAAGTAAACTCTTGCACTTCCTGACCTTTTAACAAATTCTTACTTATGCAGAATGATGGGCCATTTAATTTTCCAGTGATCTCATGGCATTCTGCAGTTCTCTTTGGCTTAATATAGGAATCATTTTCTGCAATAAGGAGGTAGTGAATGGTCCCTTTAACATGACACTTCAGAAAAAAAAAGGGTTTAGAATATATTCTAGTCAGAATTGATATTTCCCTTGGAAATGAGTAGTAGCAAGATGCTGAGAGTCTGCATTGTCTAGGTCTGGTGTGGAGAGGTTTGCTTTATGGACTGCGAGACTTTTAATCACACAGTCAGTACAAGCTTTAATTTAGAATTGCCACTTTCCTTCAGAATTTCATTTCTTTTCAAAGAGCAACAGAAGGTGTGGATTGCTCACAGGCTTATTTTAAGTCATTAAGCTTCCTATCCAAATAGTCAGTGTGAGCATTAACTTTTGGGGATGTTTCTATTGCAGAGAATTCTTCACCACTCCTTTCCCCTGCCTTATCATTGTGATAGAAGCTGAAGTTAGCTTCCAGCTAAAATGGACCAGTTTTGATAGTTTCATGTGCTTATTGATGTTCCCATGAGGCTTAAATCAGGTTTATAAATGACGTATTACCAATGCAGGTTTGGTGTTATAGCAATGCATATGGTGCCTCCTTTCCTGAGCTCAATTGTGTTTAGTTCCTTGCAATAAACCCTTTACTATAAGGAACAAGTCTGCTTTGGGAAAAAGTATATGTACTAAAATGACCTTTCAAGCTTTAATGCCCACCATTATGTGAATAAAAATACTCACTCTTTTCCCTAAGGACTGACACAATTCAAGGTTTTTGACTCGAGATATATCTGTTGGCACACAAAATAAAAAAAAGAACAACAAAAAAACCTAGAATGAGGTTTTATAGCTTTCTCATTTGATAACTTCTGTATAAAACCGAAGAAGAAGGAAGTTTGTAGCAGCCTGCAATGTTCATAAAGGACTGCATAAGATTCTTTAAACTATAACTCATGAAAAATAGATAAGGATCCCACTGCATGCAAAATTCATGTCCATTGAGGAAAAGTTAGGTTATGAAAGAAACTGAATATTATTACATTGGTTAAGAGTTGCTGTATTTTTCAAAAAGAAGGATTTACAATTTTCACAACCGTTTGGTTAATGCCAGGCTACTTAAGATGAAGGCAGTTTTATCCCTAAATTATAAACATATTTGCGTCTTCATTTAGATAATATAACTGTGGCCTGATTTTTAGAACTGTCAAGACTGAACTGGTCCCTTTGAAAATCCCTCAGTGCTTCAAATTGTCATTGCCTTGAAAATTAAGTCTTGCATTGCTTATGGCAGAACTAGTTTAGAAAGAGAAAAATATTTTCCCTGGAGACATCTCTGCTTTGAAATGAGACTGTTCTCTGTCCATCAAAACAACTCTGTTAGGGAAGGGCAACAGAATGTGGCTGTCTAATTGGTTTTCTTAGAGAATGGGAGACCATTCCATATGAATAATAGCAACATGTCAAATGTCTGTGCTGTGGAAACACTTGTGAGGCACTTCAGGGTAAGGTGTGTATCTCTGAATGTATTGGTGGGGAAAGTTTAAAAAATGAAGCTCTGCTAAGACCCAGTTTATAACCCGGCTAATTGTTAAAGAACAACTTGTCTCCCCGAAAATGTTTCCCTGTCGAAAGCTGTTCGGAAGTGGCTTAGTGAACGACATAGCAAATTATTTGTGTTGTCCACCAATGTTCTTTCATCTTTCTTTCTTCACTTTAGACATACACATATTACAGGATTTCAGTATTGACAGAGCAGCATACATGACCTCCCACAGGCCACTGCAGTTTGAACCAGCATGCACTTGATGGTTGAAGTACATTATCGTAGAACACTTTCCTTCCCTACCCAGAAATTTATTCTCTCCTTTATTTCTTCTATATACTTTCTTTTATAAAAAACATCATAGCTTTTTTTATGTCTTAATGCCTGCTTCCTAGGGTCTTTATTTGTTCTTATTTCCCTCCCTGCATACACGAGTGCAGTTGATGCATATTTTCCATCTACTCAATATAAACTTGCGTTCCAAGTGGGATTCATCTCACCTAACTTCAGCTTTAAATGCAGTCTAATTTAGCCCTTCAGTCATCAAGAGGCAGAGATAAGCAACTCCTGGAAGTGATTCATCCCATTTGCTGTAGGCATTTGTCATAAGATGTAATATATCTCCATCCACAAGCTCTGGCTGGTCCATTTTTGGCTAATTGACTACCTTAATCTAGAAACCTAATTTTTAGATGGCTGGGCTTAGGAAAGAAGAATTCTACCCTTCTATCCTCCTTTTTTTTTTTTTTTATCTTTAGTTTCAGCATTCAAAAAAGTATTTACCATGCCTGTCATTTTATCTTTATCTGTGGCATGGCAGTATCTATCACCTAAAATAAAGCTTCCATTGAGTTCCTTTGGTTTAAGGTCTTACTGATAGGCCTCGACTGAGGTTTGTTTCTGCTGCATGCTGTGCATAGACACAACAATAACGGAAGAACTTAAAGACAGGATCGACTAAGTGAACAAAGATGGAAGAGTAATGTCTTCTCAGAGGCCAGTAAAGACACAAAGATTGAATGACTTGTCCAGAATGATGAAGCAGAAGTGGAAAACTGGTCAAGATTTATTGACTTCCAGTCCCCAAGCTCAAGACAAACTTTTTTCTCCCGCGTACCCCAGTATATATATTAGGCTTATATGAGATCATAGCATACATGCCTTCCCCCCAGCTTTTTTTTTATTTATTGTCAGTAAACTAGTGAGTTTTCCCATGAGTATGCAATGAAATCATTGGTGAGTGAATGTGCATACTTTGCATAATTTGACCAAGTGAATCATAGATGCCATAATTACACAGAAATACAAGTTTTAGAAGGACAGAGACAGGCTGTTCAGTTAACTGTAACTCCACTCAGATTAATAAAAGAACTGAGTTGCCAGTTATTAATAGACTTTTGAAAATGTCAACTTTAAGGTATTTTATTTACAATATTTCTTTGTAAAACAGCCACTAGCAAAATACTTCAGTTATTAATATGACTATTACATTCTTTTCCCACTTTAATTTGGAATTGCAGGAACGGTAAATGAAAGTGATTTTTTCTTCAGAGAGTAAATCACAGAAGCAATCTTAAGCAAACTGGAAGTTTTCTATTAGAGCAGGATTCTATTCCCAGAGAGCTTTCAAAAAGATTTCAATTAGATGTTAAATTAGACACCTGAAATTCACATATTTCTCTCAGCTCCTTAGGCAAGAATAACAAGATAATAACTTGATCAGCTCAGAGGATTTGGTGTTCTATTGTAAAATGTTTTTCTTTTGAAATACATCAAAATTCCACTTTGTAGTATAAAAGTTTTAGATTACTTGTCTACAAGGAAGGTTGAAGTCGATGGCTTCTTCAGAGAAGAAGCAAGAACGGAATCCCTACTGCTTTGAGTATTCATTTGAGAGATGGAGCACACTGAAAAATATTCAGTGTGGATAAACTTTTCAAATGTGCAATGAGTGGGTAACAGAAAAATTGTTAACGGGGTGAAGTTGGGTGTGTTCTATTTTGTCGTCTAATTTCAGTCAGCATTTTGGGGTTGAGTTTTGTAAACAAAAGTTTTTCCACTATTTCTCTGTATCTACATAAAATGTTTCCTGGAATTACATGAAGGTCAACACAAAGTCATAGTGAATGTGTGTGTACTTTCCATAACTATGTTGGTAGAGGAAAATAGAGTTGCTTTTGTAGAAACTCTATGAAGGCTTTATGTAGTTTAAACTCTTCTTAGCTTAGTTACCTATAGATATGAGTCATGGTCTAACCTCAGGCAGACACCAAGCCCCAAGCAGCCACTCACTCACTCTCACACCAGTAGGATTGGGTAGAGAATCAGAAGGGGATAAGGTAGAAGACTCATGGGTTGAGATAAAGACAGTGTAACAGAGAAAGCAAAAGCTTGTGCACACAAACAAAGCAAAATAAGGAATTAATTCACTGCTTCCCATGGGAAAGCAGGTGTTCAACCACCTCCAGGAGAGCAGGGGCACATCAGATGTTAACAGTTACTTGAGAAGACAAATGACATTGCTCTAAATGCCCTCCCTTCTTCCTTCTCCCCCCCACTTTATATACTGAGTGTGATGCCATAGGGTCTGGAATATCCCTTTGGTCAGTTGGAGTCTGCTGTCCCTGCTGTGTCTCCTCTCAACCTCTCATGCACCCCCAACTCACTCCCCAGTGTGGCAATACCAAAAGCAGAAGAGGCCTTGGTTCTGTGTAAGCCCTGCTCAGCATTAACAAGATCATCTCTGTATTATCAACCCTGCGTTCAGTACAAATCCAAAACACAGCCCCATACCATCCTCTGTGAATAAAAATAAACTCTACCCCAGCCAAAAGTAGCACAATGTGGTAACAAATATTGTCACAACCAAACTAACTGGAAAGTATTTGTGCCTTGCATTGTATTTTAGAAGACTGTTTTGGGTTTCTGGAAATGAAAGACGGGTTGTAGAATGCTCATTGCTGGTACCATTTTTTACCCAATTACTGGTGACTTCACTGACTTTACAAAGAATTCCAGGAGTCTCTGCCTGTGAAAAAGATGAAAATGAAAAAAATGAAAAAATGAAAAATGAAAATGAATATTGTGTGGAGGTCAAGGAGTTGACCTCTGCTGTAATGGGAATGAAAGCTTGTGTTCAGGCTTTATCTTATGTAAACATACTTCAAATGTGCTATTTATAAAAGTTAATGATGGTTTACCTGTGATAGTCCACGGACATAAAGAAGATAATCGTTGCAAGCAGAATGAATACTGTTTTCCAGGCCAACTCTATCTACAAAGTTTTTTCCATTATAAATACCCATGGTCTACAGGTCTGCATCTAGGATGATTTATATGCTCCATCATCATGCATCCATTATATGCTCAATCATCTATTTAAGCCAGGGTAAGACAGGTCCCTAGAAAATTAAGCAATACAGATGATTTATAAAATTATACAACCCCAACAAAATTATTCTCTGATCATTCAGGCAACATTAAAGTTTATTAATAAAGGATGTAGATATTACCCAGATTGTCTCTGCCATGTCTATCAGGTGCATGGCCACCAGAGAGGAATCCAGCTACCACTTCTCTGACTGTGGCATTAGCTGTGTCAGTGCCACTTCTTACAAAGTGTCACATCAAATTGTGCAGGATACTGAGCAGTCACCGTAAGATGCTGAGTGTTCTTCCTGCCTGTCAGCAAACAAGAAACGTGTTTTCTCAATTTCAATACGTCATTAGTCACTGGCTTCACCAAGGATTCATCATAAGCTTGAAAAAATAAGCATATGTTTAAATCTTTTGCTGATTTGGTGCTGAAGTACTTAAATCTCTGAAACACATTTCTAGACGTGTTATATTAACTTCTCATAGGATAGGGAGCATTCCTGTTTAGTTTTAGTAGTGAGGATGTGTCTCCTGTGTTGTCCTGAAATTCATTTTATATAACTGCTTACCATAAACCTTTTTTGTTGTGACCCCCTGCAGTTTCTTATCAGCATAGGGCCTGCCATAGTTATTCGTTTTCATTATTTTATTTTATAGTCAGGGTGTTTATTCTAAGATATTTCAACCAGAAGCAATAAAATGCAATACAATATGTCAACAAAGCACATATTGGCAAATGCAGCAAGATTCTTATGTTCACCATGCAAGAAATACAAACCAGCCAATTGCATATCTATGAGATGGTGAAAAGAAATTACTGGAGTCTGAAAATTGATTATCTGTCATTTTGTTCATTTCAGGTCTTTCCTTTGCTGAAACTGTGTTCTGGGAATCATGTTGCATTAGTATCAGATGTATGTATGCTGAAGCTTTACGTAGTACTAGCCCAAATTTTAAGGATATGGAATCTGTCTTTGAAATTAAATGTAGCTTCACATAACATGTTCATATCCCCACAGCCTGGCTGCTACAAGTGGCAGGAATATAATAGATGTGTGCTAGGGTGGTTTTTAGATTCCTTGCCTTGAGCAAAATTAGTTAATGATATTCATTCAGATACAGTGCAGTACAAATGGGGCACATTAAATGGCTTAAATTAGGTCAAATTGAATAATTGAATTTATTCTTTTACTTAAAAAGAGCTTAATCAGCTGAGAGTGTTAGAGTCAGAAAAAATAGTTTAATTAAATATTAATTAGAAGTTTATATTTTAAGCTCCCCTATTATCACTTGCAGCAATATTATTTATGTATCTGGTTTTTCTCATTACAGCTACTGGGGGATGATGTTCAACCGTTCTCACTTGATGAAGAATTTGACTATGACAATGTGGCAGTGACCCCTAAGTTCTCTGAAGCTGAGCTGAAGGCCATTAAAGAATTGTCTAAAGAGAAGAAAACAGGTTCAGCATGAGCTGAAGACTGAGTCAAAGGCATTCTGTGCAGGCTGTTAAAATGACATTTTTATGGGAGAAATATAGCTCTTCATTGTACCCCTGTTTAATGTTCTTACCTGTGTGGTCAGTAAATGACGTCCCTGAGATTTTTAATTTTACCAAGGTGCCTTGGAGCCCGTATTGGCTCAGGATCGGTGTGCTGGAGTGACAAAAACAGGCTGGTGGATTTCAGAATAGCGCGATGGCTACTCTTGCTTATATCTGGTATTGACTTGGTTTCTGACTAGTGCAAAACTGGTCCTAAAGCTGCCTTTTACCTAGTTCTTTCATCAGTTAAGGGCTTTTGTGCAGCTGACAAATCAGTCTATGAACTCTTTCTCTTAAATATACAGAGTTACAGGAGTGAACAAATCTGGGATTTTTTTTTCTCTGCAAAGAAATAGATATTCCAGTATCCAATAAACTTTTTGTGTTGACCAAAATTGACATGGTACAACTCCTAAAATGAAAACAGTAACTTCTCAAAAAAACCCTTCCACATGGAGGAAAAAATAACAGTATCATCCATTAAAGGAATTCACATTGAAAGGCTGTAAGATTTTACTGGTTTTTTACAGCAGATGATTTTAAATACCAGCTTATAGTTTATACTCTGCATCACTGAGAGACAGCAAATTGGAGTTGAATAAAGGTCAGCTACATGGGTGGGAGAGTGTGCATCTCTGATGCAAGGTAGTACGTACACTTTCTAAGAAAAGTTTAGAATTCTTTTTTTTTTCAGCTAACTGTAGAAGCTTTGCTTTTGAGGTTGGTTTAACATCACAGCACTGCATTGTATTACTGGTTGTTTTCTGGTACCGCTGCATTCACTGAAGTTTACTGACCAACATTTTGTCCTTGGCCTACATCCATTATTTCTGAAGTGGGTGATTAACATGATAAATATGGGAAGAGTGCCTAAGCAGACAGATAAGACACCAAACCATAAGTTCTTCAAAGGCTGTGGATGAAATCTCTGTGGCCGGTTGGCTGCTTCATTGGCATCGATTTATAAAAGCAAAGAAAGGTGTTTTGGTGTTCCAAGGGAGATTTTATGGATCAGTAATTTTGTAGACCATAATTATGCTCTGAATAGCATTTCTTTTGAGGAATGGTATTTACCTTGATTAGAGGGATGTAATTTAAGAGTGAAATTAACAAAGAAAAAACAGAAAAGAAAGAGGTGTCACAGAAGATGTTTAAGGAGAGTGATATAAAACTACAAGTATGTTGTATAGAAAAACTGGTTTGTACAGGACCTTGCTGGTAGAAGGTAATGAGAATTTTTTTAAACACCTACACTCAAAAAGGTGCCTGTGCTGTAGTTAAACTGCTTTTTGAAATGTATTTGGCTGCATAGCAGATTCTGCTTGTTTTTTTGAAACATTTTTTTGGTTTTGATTTGTTTTAGGTGAATTTGCCAGAATTCAATGAAGTGTTTTGTTGACATTTGAAATTAAGGCATTTCATGTAATGTATATAAATGGGAAGGAAAAGGAGCAAGTTCTGGAAGAAAGAAATTGAGAAGTGCTGTATAATGATAGCAAGATCAGCCTTTGAAAGCCTCAACAGAAGAATAAGGGAGACAACTTCATTAAAATATGTATATATAGCAGAGATAATGTAAGGAACCTCAGTCTGAGAGACCTCTGCACAGAATTTGCTATCCTTCAGACAAAGAATCAGCCATAAAACTGAACTTTTGTGGTTTTGTGGAATGCTGAATTAGGTGCTTCTTGTGTGGGGTTCTTTTTTAGACAGATGTGAGACACACAAACTATAGATCAATCCTGTGGGACTGGAGTCAATGAGAAGAGTTGTCTAGAGGTTCATAATGTTCTTGAGGTCAAATCAGCTCTGGAATCTGTTATGTGAATTTTCTATTCATTTCATTATCAATTTTCTCTGTACATTAGGGATACATCCAGCCATTCAGTTCCTTCTCTCATAGGCAGATGATTCTTACCAAATGTTCAGAGTACCTATTATGCTGCATAAGTGTCATTCAGTATAGTCATTATATGGTTTCACTTGATATAAAGAAGCACTTTGCTGCAGAATACCCAACAAAATTGGAACTCTTTAGTGACATTTATCTTGCACAAAGAAATGGGGATAATTCACTTACATTTACACCACTCATGAGTTAGATTTTTGCTCTTTGTTAACAGACATGAATATCACAGTGAAGATTGCATTGCCTACAATGCAGGCTACATTTTCTGAACATGACATTTTATTGGCCTGCCCCTGTGGTTGTTTTTGGCTTGTACCTTTCATTGGATTATCCTTCACAGAGGAGGCATATTTTCCTCTTCTCCATTACCAGGTTGTCATTTTTAAGAACATACTTTATGTGCATGTTAAATTTTATACTTGCACATGGAGTTAGTTACCTGGAATTGTTTCAGTGTTTGTGAGGTGATTTGAAGTCTGAATAATATATATCTTTTCCTCTTGTAGCTTGTGTTCTCTTTAATTTTTAATATTTTCAGCAGGGTTTGGTAAGGGACATTTGTCTTTTTTATTTATGGTCTTTTCTACACATTTTTCCTGTTTTCCAGAAGAATTAAAGGCAAAGCTCTTACATTGAACAGGAAACTTGGCAGGATTCATAGGATCAATTTAGGAGGTGCTGCAGTAGGGAACAGTTTTCTCCCTACCACAGTGACACGGAACTGCAAAATCTGTGATGTTGGGTCAACCTGTTGGAAGTGAAGGCTCTGTGATGCACCTCTCTAGTCCCTTTGTATTCATGACTTCAGTGATGTCTAAAGTACAGTAGAGATGTGCATCCATGTCAGTCAGGGAGCTTATCTGACTGGGTATGGTAGATGTTATCTACCAAAAAATGGGGGGTTTGTATTAAACTTGTTGCTTACTTTGGTGTTACCAGAAGGATACTGAGTATTTCTCTTCACAGTCTTGATGGATCCTCAGTTATGGGGGGAAACTCTTTGAGTTTTATGGGAAGTTAAATAGTCCTTCAATCAGGGCAGGAATCTGAAGGGTTGTTTCCATGGCTGGTTCTGGTGAAAGCTTGAATATTGTTAATGCACAGAGATGCTCCTTGTGGGTGTAGAAGTAACAGTGATTATTTGCTGAGATAATGAAAGAGTAAGATAAAAATTGAAAAAATGAAAAGAGATGCAGACAAGTCTGACTCAGATGTTGTTATGGTTCTAAATATATTTCTATTAATGAACAAAGGTATCCTTTTATACACTTGCATACACACAGTGCCACTGAAAGAAAATAATTTAGTATGGAGAGTACTCACCCGATAATTCAGAACCTTTTGAAGAAGGCACAGAAACAAATCCCTGCTCTTACGGAAAAGACCTTTGATTCTCTGGCCTTCATTTTCTGCTGCTATAAACTGGCAGAACTCCACTGAGGCCATTTGTATTCATACAGAGAAGACAGGAGCCTGGTGTTTACAGTCTTAGCTGAAAGAATATGGAGCCAAATCAATTCCTGATTTAACTTCACTGAATATATAGTTATGTGTATGGCCCATTATCATTATGGGAAAAGATTTAAATGAAGAGGCAGCGCAAATGAAATGTAAAAAACATATCTTGTAACTGTTCAGATACTAATTTTGCACAGGTCATTTTGGAGTTTCTGTAGTAATGTGTGCTTAGAACATTGCTTTGCGCTTTATGAAAAATATCACATACATTTTCAAGTCCTGTTCAAGTCACAAAACTTGATTGCATACATAACTACTACAGATTCTGACCTCCTTTAAAGTGTTTTCTTT
>NW_020955296.1:67080-90687 GCF_003031625.1 Empidonax traillii | reverse complement strand
ATCTTGCCAAGGATTGGAAGTGGACTTCGCATTGTCTTGGAATTGTTTTAAAAAGATCTGGCATCCTTTGTAAAAACATTTGCTTTCTTATAAAGGTAGACTGTCACTTTGTGATGCAACATTAAATACAGAAGTAAATAGGACCAAATTCCTAGTTGCTCAGCAACTTCATGTACATCATAGTGTGGGTAAACAGATATTTGGTATGAAAGTGTCTTCTTGGATAGCAGGCTGATTTGTATCCTGCTGTCCTCTACCTTCAGTTTTATTTGGGAGTCTGAGCAGTAGCTTGTTCCTACCAGGGTATGAATTTTCACGACCCTGCAAAGAGGCTGTGAGAGAGTTCAGTTACACTGACCAAAGAAGCTGAACCAGCAGTGTTGTACTAGCGCTCCAGGAATACTCCAACCTGCTGAATAGCTTAGCTGAGTGTGACCATCCACCTCTGCTCAGCAGAGATTTGTGTTACAACCATCGTGAATGTGATACTCCTGAAGATGTGCAGTGGGAAAAGTGGTGACTGACAAGGGCTGGGCCAGAGATTTGTTAGACCCCATTCACTTTCTGGGACCTTGCTGAAGAGGCAACTCACTGCCCTCCTTCACGGGCTGCAGTCCAACCTGGGCGCTTTCAAGCCACGCAGTAAAGCGAGGAAACCCCTGAGAAGGGCTCAAGGTGGCCTCAGGAGGTGAGCTCTGCACCGCGGAGCCAGGCGCCCGTGGTAGCGGAGAGATTCCCACCGCAGAGCGCTTTCTTGTGGCCAGGTGTCAGTTAGCACAGGTGGGTAAGGGCTTGTGTCCGGGGTCTCCTCTCACAGAAAGGTGGCTGCTTTTGCCAGGCATGGGCACGTGCAGTTCTCCCAGGTGCTAAATGTCTGCCCATCCCTTGGGAACACAAGGCAGACAGTTTTCCCTGTAATAGTATTAAGTAGTAGGACATCTCCAAAGATGATGAGTTTGGTAAATTTGTGATTGCTGGCTGCTGGAGGTGACACCTTGTGTTTCGCTGGCAAGATATTGTAAGCCAATACTGCAGGTGTATGATCTGTGAAATACCACAAGTTAGGCTGGAGATGGTTTTAGTGCTTGTCTATGACAAATTTGCAAGAAGAAAAGCAAGCATTAAAAGGTACTGTCATTTTTATAGACAAGCTACTTTATTTGCATTTGCAGTACCTCACAGTTAAAATGGAAATCAATTTTAATGCCTTATGAAAATGCAGAAATATTTGTCTCATTTACAGCACTTCCAGAAAGGACAGATAGTAAAATTTCCCTGATTAACGACCTAAATTTTATATACTCTGTAGTGCCTTGTTCAGTACATACAACTGCATAAATGTTTCAAAATAATAAACAAAGATAGATCTGAACAAAATCCCTAAATCTAACTTAACACTGAGTTTCAGGTTGTGGAAACTCTCTGTATATTCAAAGCCCTCTTTGATCTGAATATTCCCAAACTTTGGGGAACTAGATACTTTATTTTAAAGATCTCTAACCAAACATTTCTGTAGCAACCATGTAGTACCAATCAAACCAAAGCAGTCGGGGACTTACCTATATAAAGAGAACCAATGGAATGTGACAGTTGAAATAACTGCACTCTATAGGAAGATAATGGATAAAAGGAGTCTGAAGAAAGTAGAATTATATTTTATATAGAAAATTATATTTTTCTAGAGAATGAACCGTACTATAATGTTCTGTTGACTTCATGCAGTTCTAGAGAGTCTTTGAATGCCCAACTGAAAAATTAGTGTAATCATTTTGTAATTCATGTGGATTTACAACACAGTTACCTCTTGAGCCATTAGAATTAAATTAAAACTTGTGTGAGATTCTTCAGTATATTTTGTGGCAGTGCTAACACCTTAAATTAAGGCTTTAGCCTTCTTCTCTCACATGTTACAACAGAGTTATTTCTTATGTGGCTTTTGTGGTTGAGGATTCTGGTGGCAGTTTCTGGAGAGCAGGTGTGTACTTGTAGCAAGTAAGCCCCAAGTTGAATTAAGTTTTCTTGAATCCATCTGCTTTTCTGTCCATATGTATAAAAACTTGTATGATATGCATAATTCTTAGAAAGAGGCAAGTGTCATTTATTATGTTGCTTATGCTCCTCAGAACAACTTAGCAAGAGGACAAATTCTAGCAATTACTTGGAAGTGTTGATTCTGCCATTTAGATTTGCTGCAGATTGCACATTTGTTCTTTGAGAGAGAAATGTTGAAATGCATTTTTCATCCTCTTTTCCTTATTTTTGTTTTTGTCTTTCCTACGTCACTTTTGCGACTAGCTTCCTAGAACTTGACAAGACACTACGTTAATCTCATGAGCTGCTTTCCTGCTGGATAAAATTTTAAAGTAAAAAATATGGAAGGCTGTTGTTTGGGCAGTGAAACATCAAAGTATCATTAGCATTTCATGCTCAGGCTTAGCATTTGCAAAGCTGTCAAAACCAGACCATCAGGAAAATACAAATAATGATCAGCCTTCTTATTGAACAAAAATTTAATTCAAAATATCCTTTGTTTAAATCAGCTGCTTACACTTCAGCTCCTCTGCCCACCAAGGATTCTGTTAACTAACATATTTCAAAATCCAGACTGTCAAAAATACTGACAGCTTGCATTAGCTGAACAGCATTTCCCACAACAAAATTGTGATCCATTTGAGGCTCTTTGTTTCGGGTTGTGACACATTTCCTGAATTCCACAGATTTATTTGCCATTCATGAACATTAGTAATGTCAACTGTACAAAAAAACAATGGCCCAGTGGGTATCTTTCTGCTGAGAGCAGGAAGAAGAGAGCTAGTGGGAAAAGAGGTTGGCTGAGAAGCCTAACATTACTTGTGATCCAAATGTGATGCTTGATGTCTTGTTTTTGATTCTTTTGCAATATTTGTTATGAGAATCTTGGTTGTCAAAAGAGCTAGCTGAATAATACCCCTCCCCACTGAGGCCCCAAACCCACATGTATGAACGTGTTGGCAAACAAGTTAATCAAATTCAATTGGCTACTTTCAAGGGTATAGTTAGTGTTCATTACAGGGTGTGTTTTACAAGGTGCTTGCAACTGATAGCATTTACTAACTGACAGGCCTAGGCTCTGATCACAAATGTTCAAATGAGTGTTTATCTGGTACTGCTTGTAATCCTATACTTCCCAAAATGTAATTTTGTAACATATATTCTTTTGATACTTTTCACTCACTGCCCCAGAATCAACAGATCAAAGTCATCCTTCAAAGATGATACTAAAAAAAAATCACATGACTTGGAGTGCTCTGAAAAGAAGCAATGAAATTAGGAATGATATAAAATTAAGTAATGTTAAATTTAGGAAAAACAACTTGCTGAAATTTAAATACACTAGACTCTGCAAGTACCACAAAGGGAAGTTGGTGGAGCTGATTTGCTAAGGTCAATTAAAAGAAATCTGGAAAAAAAATTTGGAGAATATGCTACAGGAACAGAATAGTGCCTCAGTCAGGAGCTGGACTTCTTTAATGTTTTCCCTCTAAGATTAAGGTATAAGAGAATGAATGGTTGAGGTTTGAAGAATTTTACTTGTTAAGGTTGTCACTATCATGAGTTCCAGTTCTTATACTGGAAGAATGGATGTTGCAGGTTCAGTCTAATTGTTTTAGCTCTGCAGCAGCTCTACCAACACTTGATTTGTACACAGGCTGGCATTCCATTTGTGAAGCATCACTGCCAGCATTTGCAAAAATGAGAAGTTATATATTATTTAAATATTCTGCTTTTTTTTTGAACAGTCTCATTGCATTACAATTGCACAGTAAGATAGGAGAGATGACTTTTTTTCCCTGCTCTTAAGAAGGCAGTTTGGCTTAGAATTTTGAAGTGGAATGTTGGATAAGAATCACATCAAAGCTTTGAGAAAACCTGTGTTCTATATGTAGATCTTTGCCTCATGACTGCATTGTTCAGCCTTGATCTCTTTGCTGAAGTAAATGACATCACATTTGATCTTACTTTGGAATAATGAAGCTAATTTTTTTCCAGAATCCAAAAGCATTGTCAAATATATATTTTCAGGGCATGCTTCTTTTACTGTTTTTCCTCCTTGCCTTTATTTGTCTCAACTGCTACTATACAGCAATCAATATAATATAGGGTAATACAGAGAGAACAAGGTATGGCATTGCTACATTTTTCAATGGGAAAAGGGAACCTTGTCTGTTCTGAGAGATAAAGAGGCCATTGAAGCCTTTTTGTCTGGCCATCTGTCAGTTCGAATAGATGGATGTTGAGTTAAGCTGTTATTTTTATGAAGTATTTGTACTACCCAAATCAGGGAGGTGCTGCTGGTTGAAATAATTCAGAGAAAAACTCAGTCCAGTCAACTTCAAAATAGTTTGTCGTTTGGTGACTATAAATTCCTCTGGATACTCCTGTCTCACTGTAGCTCTGTCAGAATCAACATAGCAAACACAGGACACTCACTGTCTGTTCTAGATGGGCTCTTGTGTAATGCTGCCAATTCTCTGGGACACTTCCAGGGAGCTGTAGCTTACCAAGAGACTCCCCAGAGGAGAATGTAATTTTTATTTATTCTGTTCCAAAACATGCCTCTGTGTAATCCTGCCTCACCCTGTCCTCCCCAAAGGAATGTCTAGGGGAGAATACCAACACCTAGGCTGATTAGCACTTGTTGGTAAAATCAAGTGTTCAGTTTTGCCTTTCAGTTCACTTTCCCTAGCCTTTTTTTTCCCAGGTGGATTTTTTCCTTTGGTGCCAAGCACTGAGGAAACAAAAATGTGTGTTTCTTCAAACCACCCCCATCTTATTAACATTCAGAAAGATGTTTGCTGATGTATTCAGTAGGAGAGGAAACTGATTGTACCTTACAGTAAAGTTTCTCTGTTACAAATGTTAATTGTTTTAAGTACTCTGGAGTTTTCTGTGACCTCTAGGTATTTTTTTTTTTAATGATTGTTGATACAATCTCTTAGAAGAAGGGGAGAAAAGAAGTACTTTGTTGGCCTAGTTTCAAGTAAGCTCTAAAAGTTCAAGTGGACCAATTATGCATAAAAGAGCAACAACTTTTGTAAAGCTTCATTTGAATCCCAGAGGGGAAAAGTGATAGAAAATCAATTAACTTTCCACATGAAAAAATAGCTCATATTGCAAAGCTTTCCTTGCATAGTTTTCTGATTATGTTTGCAAGCAAATTGTCTTGATTATACCTCTGACGGGAAGGAAAGTCTTTTAATTAATTTAGTATATGATACAGCAGTGCTAAATTGTATCATGGAACAATTGAGTGGGCCTACACCAATATTTTTTCCTCATTGAAAATGGATATTGCTCACTTAGCAATTCATGCTCTTGAAGGGTTGATGCAGTTGTCCCTTCACTGGAGAGCATGTGACAAAAAAATAAGAGAGGATAAGTGGAGTAAACAAAAAAACCCATTTCAGTGAAGAATCTGAAATGTCTCTTGTCAAAAATTTGGAAAAATCCAAGATAAATTTCAGAGCCTGTACCCCTACTGGGGACTGAATCCATACCCTAAGACAGTCCCTACTTTGGGAATATTCAAGCTTCAGATGTGTTTTCCTTTGGTCTTGGACTGAAATGAGGAGTGGAAGTGATTCTCTGTTAACCATGTACTGACACGATCCTCAAACTCTATTGATAGCAAATTTATAGTAACATCTCAAGTAGTTGCTGCACTAGCTGCTTCTTAAACCAATTTTTGCCTCAAGCTGAAAACAACTACATTTGTTGTGTTTGCTGAGAATAGGATTTTTAAATTACAATTTTAATTCAGATGTTCTAAATATGACAAGCAACACATTCAATTTTTGTAACAAATAATGCATGTTCTTATAATGATGTTACATTATATTCTGGAAAGGAAATAATATTAAAGATAGGTCTGTTTGATATAGTACATGTCTTGCTAAACTAGCACAATAGGGTCACGTTACTTTCCCTGATGGATCTTGTTTGCTGGGAATATATTGCCTGCACCATGCTTTTCATACTGAGATGTGCTGAGTCTTTTCTGGTGAGCTACAGAATCAAATATCCAAGAGCTAAGTAATAAAGGAGAGACTCCACTGCCAGAGAATGTCTTATGAATTCACTCATAGCTGTCTAAACTCAAATAAAATATTGCCACACATTTTTCTGCTATCTCAAGACCACACACAATTAAAAATAAGAACCTGTGTAAGTGAGGAAGAGTACTCTGATTGCATGCTCTCTGTTCTTTCTGATTTCTTAGAGAAGAGCCAGCTGGTAAGGGGTCTGTGGAAGCTAGTAACTGTGGTTATGGAAAGACTTGAGATGGGATAGTAAGTTTTCTAGCAGCATTGTGAAGGTGAGTGTGTACTAGAAATGAATTTCAGAGGTTCAAAGTCATGGCTGTGAGCACTGTACTACAGGATTGGTACGTCCTGAGCTAGTGCATTATTATAATGTACTGCATTATTTAGAGATTTAATTTAATTAGAGGTCTTAGGGTTCATAATTAACATTTTGAATTGTGACAGAATTGGGCTGAAAAACATCAGTATGTAAGAAGCGCTCTCTAGGCTTGTGTACCAATAAAAATATTTATTTTCACCAGAATGGCAAAGCTGGGAACCAGAATGACTGCATGACATTGCCTGGCACTAGGCAGAGAGGTGCAATTTGCACCAGTTAATTCAGTAAAGATTGATTTCCTCGAGGATAGGTTTCAAATCTGCTTGTGGTTCACCAAGGGTGTCAGTAGGGTGAAGGGGCCAACTCAGTACCTGCCCCTCCCTGAATCCAGTTGCTTGCTGCCAGTCTTTTGGACCCATTGGGGACTGTAGCTTCAGTGACGTTGATCGTGATGATCAGGCTTAATTGAGTGAGTGTAGTCAGTAAATGTATCCACACTGCTTGTACAAACACATACTTGGTTTTTGCATCTGTGCCATGAGTGGTCGAATGTAGCCCTCCACCTATCCATCAATAGAGATTATTAAAAAAAAAAAAAAATCTTTTTCCTTTTCGTTACTTAAATTTGTCTTTTCTGTCATCACAGATGCCATACATTTACGTACTTTTTTAGTTCTGCCAGTTGAAAATTACTAAAAATATGCCTTCACACTGTTTTATTTTGATTGCATTAAGGTTCTGTGTTTAATGTTTAGCCTTCTTCATCAAGAGGAAAAAATGCATTCTTGCCTTGTTGAAAGGCAAAGAGAGGAACTCTGCTAGTGCTGAGATCAGCATCACATTTAGCCAAGACCTAACCTCTCTAAAAAAGATGAAAGATTGTGTCAAAGGTGATTGAAAATGTCACTGATCCTCAGAGGCAATCGTGTATCTCTAATTGTTCCCACTGTGACTAGAATGTGATTTCCATTGGATTACTCTAGGAAAGATGTTTCTTGACAGTTTCTGCAAAAATATTAAAGAAATACGGTATATTTAGAAACACACCTCCCCCGCCCCCAATCTATTTCAGTTCCTGAATTTTCCACTTAGCTCTGGATCAGTAATTCCTAACTCAGTTCCTGTGCCCCACAACAGACCAATAGGAGACTCCCAAATGTGCTGGTTGCTGGCTGATCCCCTTAAGAGACTAATGGCACTGCTCCTCCAGACATTATTTCCCAGTATCTAACTACATAATAATAATAAAAAAAAATTGTTGGGGAGAAATTTCTTGCCCTTAATCTTTTTCTGTTTCTCTAAAATAACACAAAAAGGAAGGTAATTGTATTGACACCGTAAAACCAATTCTTGGTGCAGAGCACACGGTGGCAATGTTGCACCACTCCTGGGCAGCTCTCCTGCGGCACTCACCCAACCCACATTCATTTACCGAGCAATAAATAGATAGATGCAGTAGAGTTCTGCTTTACCCAGGGAATATTATACTTGTACATGGTAGCACTGATTATGTTTTCTGTTAAAATAGAGAGTAAGGTATAGGAAAAATAATTTTTCTCTTCCTTTCTTTTCACCAATTTTGTATTATTTGCATGCATCCTAAGCACAGATACTGTTTAAGTTTTGCAGAAGTAATGTAGCTGGTATTGGAAAAAGATATGACTATTTAGTTTTGTTCCATAAACCCAAATACACCTGCCTTAGAGGAGCACTTAGGATAATAAAAATCTCTACCTGTCATGCACATAGAGAAATTGGGAACTGTGCAGGTTTCTCTCTCTCAAAAGAAAGCTGTACTATTTAATGAAGCTAGCCATGAACTCTCTTTCAAAAACACCTCTTGCCTAAATATAAGCTTCCCTAAATGTCTACAGAGAAATGGAAGAAAACTTTTCTTTAGCAGGAAAAGTTCAGGCACATGTAAGGGTGAGTTCCCAGGTTCAGTGGCTGCGGAGGGTTCTCAGCACAAAACCCCACAGAGCCGGTGTGGTCACCTCCAGCTTGCTTCTCTGTTCAGCCTGAACAAGAGGGCCCTTCAGAGGCAGACTAAGTGGCAGAGTACAATACAAAGGCAACACTGCTGAGTATTTCAGGTCTCTGGGGCTGTTGCCTTTCATATTTGTCCTGTTTTTGGTGTGCTGTTGCAGCTCCACCAGCTCAGTTCCCAAGCCCCGGTCTTCCGTGGTTTTTCCTCTGCTTTCAATGATCTATGTGCTCTGGCAGACAAATCCTTCTCTGTGTCTCTGTCGTGGCTCATCTGATTTCCATTTTACCAACACAAAATTAATTGAGTTTTCTTTCCTTCTGGTTTTTTTTTTGTTTGTGTGGGGTTTTTTTGGGAGTTGTTTTTTTTTTTTTGAGCTTTTTAGGTCTAGACATGTTATCAGTCACTGCCTGGTTATTCTGATTCTCCTTAAAGAGTTTGGATTCAAGTCTACATCTTGCCTTCTTATAGAGCAAGAACGAAAATACAGGTTATTGAATCTAACAAAAAATGCTGTTGTCTTTGTTCCCTTCTCCTAATTCTATCAGACATGAATCTAAAATGAAAAAAACACAAATGCCAAAGTGTGAGAGCAAGCACTCCAAGTAAGCAACACTCAACCATCTGCTTAGATTCATGCTTGGAAGGCAAGTACATTCAAAATGGTTGGTATAGGTTGATTTTTGTGAGCAACACATGCTCACAAAGGCCAGCAAAAAATAAATATAAGGAATTAAACAAGTATTTTGGTCAAGTTGCTGGTAAAGTTACTGTAAATAAAAGCCATCTAAACGTGCTGAAAACGTGTTGAAGTAGTTGATGCAGCAATAGCAGAGAAATGAAGTGGGGTTTTTTTCTATGTCTAAAGCTTTTTTTAGGTGTACACTTCCAGGATGAAAATCAAGAGCCCTTCAATTCCATGTCTTCTTTTTTGATTCACAGGAGGCATAGCTTAAGTGGAAAAAATTGGAAGGGAAACTGGCCAACAGCTGATAATCAGGAGTTTAGTATCTTGGTAGTTCTTACCTTATCCATCCTGCATCCAAAAACAAAGCTGGAGACCTTCAAAAATGTACTGAGGGAGGAAACTTAAGTGCCATACAATTATTTTTGAGGTGTGTAACAGCTCATAAGTTAGACCATTATTTCTACTGTCAGTATTTTTTAAAAAGAGAAAAAAATAAGAAGAAATGGCTATGCTAATGAATTTTCTTGAAATGTATCATCCTTGAGCAATTCAGCTGGAACTGTAAAAGACCCATTTCAATCCCTGCACATGAGCCAAACCTGCCACCCGTGCCACTGTCTCCACAGGGCAGACTGACACAGTTACTAATCTTTCAATCATATTACCCACTCTAAGAGCAGCCTTTCTGTGTTACTGCTGAAGCTTCTTCCAACTTGCCGTGTTCCCTGCCTCAGAAATGCTATGATAGCTCCCATGCCCAGTGCTGTTTTTCTTTCATTTCACCCTATTTAGCCTCTACCAAGTCTCCACTTGCCCCAAACCTGTCAATAGTGCCTCGGGATTGCACTATTTGTGTGATTTTCTGTGTTCTTTGCTTTACAGCCCACACTGCCAGAGATCAACAATCCAGATGAGTTTCATCAGGAGCCCTTGGCCCTGCTGGCTCCAGTCACAAGGCAAAGAAATGCACCACCCTTATGCCTCAGTGATTTAGCTTCTCTCCATCTTTCTGTTTTTATTTTAAACTTGAGTTTGAAACTGAGAGAAATTAAATAAAACACTACTAGTGAGAAAATGATAAATCTCTTTTGTAAAAATTGTCATCTGTGAAGTGCAGGCAAATAGCTAAACAACTGTAATTTAGAGAGAAGGACATTATTAACATCCTTAAAAAAGTTCTTGCTGACTTTTGCTTATTTTCTCCCCTCACACGTACCTAAAATATTAGTTTGCTAATCTCAAAGAAGTGCTAAACCCCCAAACATCTGTCAGTTGCTCTAAAAAATGTATGCTTTTAGCACTTCATATTAATGGCACGATGATCTTCTGCAGCATCTTCCACCAATCTATTTTTAAAAGACAGTACCAGTGTCATTTTCATAGTCAAGGCCTTAAGTCCCTGGGATGCCCAGCAAGGTGTCATTGGTGTGCAGATTTATTTCCACTGAGCAGCTAGAAGTATTTCAGCAAGGGAAAGATGCTGAAGAGAAATATAGTAGGTATAAATAGTAACATCAGACTCTGTAGAGTACTGACTGAGAGCTAGAAAATTACAGAGACTGTGATATTTAATGCTCATCACTAGTTCACAGCTGATGTATCCTTACTCTCCTGCCGTGGTAGTATTTTACTTGGTCAAGGTTTGATGGTAATAAACAATAAAATCCATAGTACCACATACATTTTCTCTTCTGCAGGAATGGCTTACGGAGAAAGTGTGAACATCACATGTAGATGTTGAATTAATAATCCTGCTTTCATGAAATGCATCAGAGAAAGGATTTACTGTGTGGGTTTCAGATGTAATATAAACTCTTTTAGAGGCAGAGTGTGAGAGTCCCCATTCAATTCTGCAAGAGTGGATCATAAAAGCAACAGTAGTTCAGACTGGACCATGGAAATGCAATTGTCCGGCCTGCCCTGCAACTAAAACCAGTTTGTCCTCATAGGAAGTGACACAGTCTAGAAAATCGTTAGTGAAAACAATGGCTCTGCTATCCTGATTATCTCACTTTATTCTTCTTTACTACCCTGTGATCACTGGGCAATCTGTTTTGTAGCAAATACCATTTGAGATCGCACTGTCTTTGGGAAACTTCCGTCTCATGCTTTATTACTTTCCAGTGGAAACTGCTTGTTTTGGGTGGTCTGGGCATCTGCAGCAGTATAAGAGAGCTTCTGCAAGATGCTTAAAGTATTCCAACATTTTCCATGCTGTTCTGTGACAGATGTTTTGTCCAGTCATATTACTCTATTATGTTGAAAACAAGTTCCTATTAAAGAAAATGCAGACCTAGTTTTCTCCCCTTTTCCTTACTTCAAAAATCTGTTCTAGTGTCTTATTGAGGTCAGAGTAGAGAATAAGCAGTAGCATGCAGAAATTTTTACCCCTTCCATAAAGGTATTATCTTCCTTTTCCTGGTAATACAATGTTTTCCAAATAGAAAATTTCTTAAAAATCCTTACTACTCATCTTATGACTCAGTCTGTTTGGTTTCTTGCTCTTGTATCTGGTTCACTTTGTTGAGATCACTGGGGAGTTGTTTCTTCCCCAGAAATCGCTTTTTGAGATCCTCAGTTCCATGAGCAATCATGCTTTTGCCCTCATGTTCAACATTGTTGTTGCTACTGAAAAAAATATTGGGTTTTACTCTGCAGACTGTAAAAAGAGTGTTTTTGATCTTCCTGCCAGACTCCTTTCCCATTGCATGATGATCTAACTTCTTCTGTAGTTAATATCTGTGATACAAAAGAATGTGTCTGATAATAAAATTTACCGGTGGCTGTGCTGGGAAGTGCTTTAAATATAGAAAAGGGCCAGAGCACCACTCAGGTGGTTGGAACCACAGTGGTTTCCCTTGAAAATAGGAGCAACTCGAATTAGATGAAATGCAGTAATATATAGTGAAAGGAAATTCGCGTGAGGAGAGATTTGCCAGTAATCAACCCTCCTGGGATCTTACCAGACTTCTGTTAAGAATGAGAAAGGGATTTTGACATTATCACCATAACAGAAATTCAGTCCAGCTTCAAGTTGTCTTCTATTCTGGCCCTCTAAAATATCACCTTCCTTAACAAATAACATCTTGGACAATATCGACGACTTAATGCATTTTCCCCAATGATATTATAAGAGCATGGATCTGTTAATTTAGTTTATTAATGGCTCATTGATGTGTTTGCAATAGATTTTTTGCGGTTCCAAACCATTGAAAGACAGAGAAAAAGAAAAGTCTATTGTCTAAGTTTTTGTTCTCTCTGAGTGTTATCCCTGAAGGCCCATGTATTTGCTTGAAACTAATTGCAAATGTCCCAACTCTGATTCAAGCGTACGTGTTGCCTGACTTTCAGGGATAAGGGCACTTAAGTTGCCAGTAAACTCCAGCCTAAGAATACTCTGGCCTTTTCAGTTCTGAAAACATATTTCATAAACAGCATTTCCCTTCTAGTCTGTACCAATAAGATTTGGTATTTACATATTGCCCCATACATGCATAAAATAATGTTGCCAGATTCTTTAGGATTAACTGATGTAATTGACTTCTGAGATTAAAAGAAATTTATGTGGGAGAATCCAAAAAATAGAATGAATGTTCAATAGACCTTTCATGAGGACAACCATTCCTGAGGGAAGCAAGCATGAGAAAAACCACTGCATCAGTACGGTGAGGAGCAAGGGCATGCCGAATTTATCTCACACCTTGGCAATGTATCAGATTGATGTATCACAGAGAATGCAGGAAAATAAAGAACAGACATCCAGGAAGTCAGAGCAGGTAAGAAGGACTGACTAGTACTTATTTTTTTGAGCTAGACTTCATGGCTTTGATTGAAACTTTTGGCTTTTACCAGTGTGTGCCTGGATAAAAGACTGTGAGGATGAATACAATTTTCTATTTGCTTGATGAAGAAAGGGTTTTAAATTAGTCAGAAATGACTTTTTATGATTTATTTATTTTTCCCATTGTAACATGGTGGGATTCTAGAAAATCTGTCTTGCTGATGAGGACAAACTGTGAGATTCCAGAGGGATGTTCAATTAGTCTGGGGTAATTTGTATCCAGGGAATGTTGCAAAGTGCCTCCTATTTGAAGAGTAAAGGAGGTCTATCTAACCTTCCTCCTGCATATATTAAGAGCTCCTCGTTTTGTTTTATATCACAGCAAGGAATGATAGACACTGCGTGAACCTCCAGCTAGTTAGTTTTTCAATGCAGAACTGAACTTCAGCAAAGACAGATAAATAAGAATACTTCAAGACCTAGAGAAACCTGTTGTTCTTGTGTTAATAAAAGAAAACTGAACAAAGAAAGGAATAAGACAGAGAAGATTAAGTGACTTCTTATCTCATAGCGCAGTGACATTTTCTTATCCTTCTTATAATTCATGGCCAGCTCTAGGAGTTGTGTTAGTAAACTTACATATTAAAATTCAAAACTACTTGCTGAACTTTAAAATATTTTCCCTAATGCCCATTAGATTGAAAAGAAATCTTCATTACTTCTCTATTTGTGAATGGCTTCCTTCTGTCAATGTTGTTTTGTGAGTCACCAGTTGCTGAGGCATTGCTTTACTTTTATTTAGAGTGGTTGGAAATGCAGAGTTATACATACTATGAAGTAAGTAATAATTTATGACAAGGTGTGTAGTATGCAAAATGTCATATAGTTTGCAGAGATTAATGCATGAGCCAAGTGCAAATACATTAACTTAACCAACTATCTGGAAAGCAAGCTAAATGAAAGAGGGAAATGAATGCAAAATAGAAAGAAAAAGGTGGTGTAGTGGCAGAATACACTATATAGCATATATATTTAATTTAGGGACCTTATGAATTAATATCTCATCTCTGAGTCAAGTACACAGATACTTGTCTCAATAGGGATGGTCACATAAATCAGAATGGGCCAGTTATGCCTGAAAATAAAGAAAAGTACTGGAGGCTGAGTTTAGCAAATCCTAGTCTATTCCAGGGTGTCACACATCAAGGTATGTGTTTCAAAAACTTTTCTACAACATTTTAAAGCAAATATCCATGTCTCATTATGCTAAGTCCCATTTCTGCAATACATATTAGTAGAAAAGGTAAGACAACTCAGTGTCTTCAAGTCAGTGCATTTCTAATGAGTAGCTGTGTGCTGTGATCTTTGTGAATGGTACGCTTATACTCTCAGGCACACACATAAAGCCATGACCACAAAGTTTTTCAGTACTTATCTGTGGTCCATCCCCAAGTCAGCTTCAAAAGACTCTCGGTTTCTTGGTTACTCTCTAAACTTGGCATGTTTTCTGTGCCAACTTCAGAATTTACACTGTAAAGCTCCTGACCTTCAAGTCAAGAGCTTTCCCTGAAGTCTTCTGTGTTGACACTGCTTGCCTTACTATTTACTGTGATTAGCTAATTTCAGCCTTTGCAGACACCAGTAAGCTTAGGCTTAATGAGGGCCATCAGAATCTCAAAAAATCCCACCATCAGGAGCATGGACCTGCCATCTTACTCCCTCTTCCTATAGTGCCTGACTCTCTTTCTCCCCCCGCCACGCTACTTCTGGCCTCAAGTGCTACTGCTTGTTAGGCTACAGAAGAAGCTAGTCTGTATTTCAGTAACTTCTCATGGTTGCAGGTCCACAGCATCCAGACTTTTATGTGAGAGAAGCAAAGGCATAAAAGAAAGTGAGCTTGAAGAAACAGGTTTAGAGAGAAGCATCCATTCTGGTTGATACACTTCTTCTGTCCTAGAAGCCATGGCAGTCCTCCCCCATGTACGCTGCAGGCTCTGTTTCTGAAGCTCATTACAAATTGCCATAGGTGATAAAAATGATTAGCTATATATTTACTCCTGCATTGTGGGCTACAGTGTGAAATTTAAGAGCCCCTCAATATATAGAAAGTCTGCCTGGATGATTGAATGAGCCTTTCTAGCACGATGAATCTCTGTCTATAGATATATAACCATTAGGATCCTGTTTTCTGTAGGCTGCATCACTAAATTTATGGGACTAGGCAGTCTGCAGAGGTAGCTGCCATTCTATGAGACAGAACATATGCTGCCTGCTACATTGAAATGCACAGTACCTTGTTCTGAAAGACTTTGTAGTTCATATAAATAAATCATATATATTGAAAACGTACCCAAATTTTAGGGGCAAAGAACATTAGAACGCAATCTTGTTAGATTGACTTAATTTGAATTTGGAGCAGAAATCATAGAGCTGCTGCCAGGGGAAGTCAAAAAAGAATTCCTCACATGGTCCTTATTATAGTTTTATTTCCACAGTTGCCATTTAGAGTGAAATCTTATACTCAGCCATTCAGATATAGGCTCTCTTGTCAGATAATAGTCCCAAAAACCTCTTATGGAAAAGGCTATCACAATAGTTGTGATAAAATTAAGATGCTCTTAACTTAAATATGCAAAAGCAAAAGTATTAAAACTCACTAATCACTTATAGAGATTATTCATGTTTCAGGGAAGGATACAGTTCTAAACTTTTGTATGCATAAGTTAAAAAAAAGACACTAAGAAATAGAAATGTTTCGTATTTCAATTCCTTATTTTAACTGACAATAGCTAGAACTGATAACAACAGGAACTATTTTCTGTATCACTAGCAGAAAAGTAAGGGTTACATATGGAATAGAAGTGTATTATAGATGGGAAATCCTATGTTTTTAGCAAAATCTACCTTGGAAACAATGAACTGCAATTATCTATTTCTCAGTCACTAAGAATATGGGTGGTCTACTTTTTACTTGCTTGTTCATAATTTCCCTAAGTAGCTTGTTGGTTAATATGGGAAAAAAAGAAAAAGAGCGCCTGAAAACCCCCATATCTTCTGCTGTGTCTTTGCTTTGGGGACTTAGGTGACATTAGTAAGGAACAACAGTAGCTACTAAATCAGCTTGCATGTGGATGAACAGGAACAAAAGTCACCTTGGCTAATGTCAAATAGTGGGTCTGAAGTTTATAATCAGACCCTTTTTGGATTCAACATTCAAGTAAATCCCTTCAGTAAAAGTCATATATATGATTTTTTTTCTCCCCTCATGAGTTAAAGAATTCTACATCTCCACTCACAGCTGTCTCTAAGTTAAGTATATCAAAAGTTTCTGTGCATATTAGAGAATAAGGTCATGTTCTCCTTAAATACACTCTGAAGGCTGCCTTTTGTAGGCTACCTCATTGTTATAAAATTAATTAATTGTTTTTTCCTTAACAGTACATTCTCTCACACCTTTTATTATGTACGCTGGCTGTTTCAATTGTATCTAATCATAATTTTCAACTATTGTTCAAGCAACAAGGGAGGAACTGTACTGACAATAATGCTCAGTGATGTTTGCTTCCAGCAATCTGCGGAGATTTGTTGGCTCATTTCTTTTCCCAACAGTAACCTCATGATATCCACACTGCCTGCTAGTTCTCAAAAGAAAAGCATCCAATAATACCTCCTTTTTAAGTTAGGCCTGTTTACCTCATTATTTCTTTTTGTATCCTTCTCCTTGGAATAAGTCTTTACCTGCCTCTAAACTCTTTTCAGTTATTATTCTATATATTTAGTATACAGAAGGCTCTTCAAGGAATCTGCTTCTCGCTCACTGGGAAAAAAATATCTAAAGGGATTTGAGCTATATATATTAATGTGTGAAAATCCATAATATATCTTTTATTGATTAATTTCTATTGATATTCTATTCTTTGTTCAGTTTTGTCGAACAAATTTGGCACAGTGAATCCTGTAACTTTTAATGATACTGGGTTCTTAGAGTTGCTACGCTTTTTTTTTTTTCCCCCAGGTTTGTTTCTAGGACTCTCCCAAAATGCTATTTGCTTCTCAGCTGGAGAGCCTGCCTGCTGATGCACCCAAAGACATTATGTTCAGCCTTAGGGGATGATGGACTGTTTCCTTAGTTCAGGTGAGTTAAGGGGGAAGAGAGCCATTTGGATCAAGTAGCCACTCTTCATAACAAGGCTACAGAGATGTACAAGTGAACCCAGCTATGTATGGGATTCATTGATGAGTTAAGAGAGAGTTTAACAGGTGCAATTTTAAGACCAAGTAGGCATTTCTACTCAGTAAATTTTGGAACAGCCTCTGGGTTTGGTTATATAGTTACAATTTTGGTTTTGGTATTCATTGTCTTCTTACATGTTTTGTGAAATAAGATGTAATTCATAGAGGTGAGGTTAACAGTGAGGAAAAATGCTAGTTTCTTTTATCTTCTACTCAGTAAATGTATTGTGACTTTTCCTAGTTTAATTTACCAATAAATTATACAGCTTTACTAGTTCTGCTGATTTTCTGATGTGTAAACTTTTGTTCTTATTATGTTTTGCTTTTAAAAAACTGAATTCCATTATAAACTGAATCGTTATCTACAATAGCATAACTGCACTCCAAGCCTCCATAGTATTTATTCCACAATTTGTGGTTCATGAGAATTTTGATATGTAGGTTCTCGCCAGTTCTTTCTTTTCCTTGAGGAATGATAGTGAAAAATACTAGAGTAAAACTTTATTTCATTCACTTTTATATCAGTTTTCTCTATTTTGTCTACTACAAAAAAGGAAAACTGCTTCAGGTAAATCTATTTTCACTTGATCCTTTCAATTGCCTTAAAAACCAGTCTATGAGGGATAACTATATACCTCAGTCCCTTTTGTTTCTGTTCAAATGTATCCAGAGCACCAATACTATCTCTATTCCTTCCACTTAGCTCCAGAACACTTTTTCATGTAATTTATCTTATAGCCAGAAATTGAGCCATATTCCTTTATTGTTTTGAATTGTTCTCTGATTGATTTTGAAGAGATTGAAATACCCTATATAACAGCATCCATATAAAAAGGAAATTTTATGAATGACATTTCCAGTTTTATTGCCCTTGTTTTTTCTTCCTCTCTTTTAGAGAGGTTCTGCTGACACAGCAAAAGGTGCCGACAGATACCCCATTGTGGATAGGGCTTGGTATAAATAACTGAGCTGTATGTGAAATGGCCTTGCTCCTTCTTTCATCATCTTCCTTCCCTCCAAGCTAAAACCTGGATCAAACCATAAGGGATGCTGGGGATCATGTTGGACTGAAAGACAGTGGAGATAACAGAGGGAACTAGGTTTTCCACCTGGGTGAAGCATAAGGGGTATAGGAAGGGGTTGACCTTCCTCACAATCTCCAAATTGGAGAAAGAAACTCAGAGCCAGAGGGGAGAAATCTTAAATCTCAGGAGATCCCTTGGGAAGGATACTTCTGTGCTTATCCTGCAAAAGTAGGTCGTAAAACATGTCAGTTCACCACCCTTGTTTGCCACAGGATTCTTTCCTCTTTTTGGAGTGAAACCAGCTCTGCAACTAGTTAAAAATCTTCACCCTATTAAGGACACTAAAAAAAAAATATGGAGGTTCTGATATTTTCAAGAAGTGTTCACAACATGCAAAAAATCTATTATTTCAGAGTCTAATGTGTATCTCTATTGTTATATTTCTCTCCCCTACCTTTGAAATTGTACAGAATGTTACAGAAACCACTGAAAAATCTTTCTGTCTCAAAAAGGAATCAGGTAGTCATGAATAAAGACAGAGTTTGGGTCAAGTAGGTGTCAGGACATCTGATTTCTTGCATGTTCTATAATACTTTATAGTACAACCTTCTTTCTTGTTAGGGTGCAAAGGAGCTGCTTGTGTCATGGCTCTGGAATGCTATGACTTTCCACAGTGTATCACAATTACTGAAAAACTTCTGGTTAAATAATCATGATAAAGACCTTAGGATTTTTCATTTCCTTTTTCCTTTGTGATGGTTTATCTGATAGTACAGACTGGTGTATAAATCATGAACAGAAATGGAACTGTTAAAATTATGTTGTCACAAAACTACTAGTAAGATCAGAAAGTTCTTTCTCTTTTTTTTTTTTTTCCCCAATGTTTCTGCAGCTAAGGCCATCTGTAATTTATAATGGTATCAGATTACTATGTCCTTGAACCTGCAAAACTGAGTAATTGTTGGAAATAACTAAAAAGTCTCTCCACTCAACCCTCTACATTGTGCCCTTCTTATGTGTGAGGAAGCCAGGGACAGTACTCAATGTGAAAACACCAGGTAAGTGTGCACAGTTGTGGCCATTCCCCATAGGTGGCAAGTCTGCAATATGTCACAGAATCACAAGAATGGATAAGGTTGAAAAGGACCACAGGATGTCACCTGGTCCAACCTTCTTGCTCAAGCAGGGTCACCCTCGATCGCATTGCACAGGGTTGCATCCAATGAGGGAAACTCCATGACTTCTCTGGGCAATCTGTTCCAGTGCTCGATCACCCACATAGTAAAGCAGTTCTTCCTCATATTCAGGTGGGACTTCCTGTGCATCAGTTTCTGCCCTTTGCCTCTTGCCCTACTGCTTGGCACTACTGAAAAGAGCCTGGCTCCATCCTCTTGACACCCTCCCTTTGGATACTAATAAACATTGATGAGGTCCCCTCTCAGTTATCTCTTATTGGGACTGAGAAAGCCCAGCTTCCTCAGCCTGCCCTTTTAAGAGAGATGCTCCAGTTCCCTAATCATCTTTGTATCCATATGCTGGACTTGCTTCAGGAGCTCCACGTCTCTCTTGTACTGAGGAGCCCAGAACAAGACACAGCACTCCAGATGTGGCCTCACCAGGGCTAAGTAGAGGGGCAGGATCACCTCCCTCAATCTGCTGGCAGTTCTCATCCTAATTCTCTGTTCATCTGTCATAGGTAATACTGTTTATCAGACACATTCTCTTGGATGCAGGGATGACAGTCCTATGTTGAAGAGCCTGTATGTCACTCACAGACTGCATGGAGTAAAGATTATTTCACAAGGAAAAGTGTGGAATGGAGCATGCTGCATGGGCTGTATAAACAGCCACACACATCAACTAAACCCCAATATGTCCTTTTAGAAAACAAAGGTCTTATGCATTAATTACAGTTGAGTGAAAGATGTAGTATTAGATTTTACTAGTCAGAGATTGTTCATTATTCAGGAAATGTTACAACTTTCTCGCAAATATTTAGGTGTTTAGAAAGATACACTGTGTACCCCAGACTTGTCATTTTTGACAAGAGACGGCAAGATGGGAAGAGAAGAGAGGGGAGGAGAGAAAAGGGGAGGGAAGGGCTAGGTTAGGGAAGGGAAGGTACACGTTTCAGCTGTTTTTTCAGTAATTATCTCAGATCCAGCTCTAACCTCAGAAGAAGGGAACACTCACAAAAGGAAATGGGATTTTGGTAACTGTAGTGATGGGTACAAAACTGAATTGAGAGGACTGAAATTCAGTCCTAATCCTTACTGGAAAACGGTTACATTTGATATAGTCCAATGAAAGGCACAGTGATGTAAGGACAGATGGGTGTGAAGATCGTGAGAGAGTTGGTGGGTGGGTAGAGCAGATGGAGGACTTCAGTAAAAAGCGTCACTGGGAAATGGCACTGAGGGGTGGCGTTAGTGTGGGAACACAAAGTGCATAGAAAACAAATGTGAGGTGTTCTGCAGTTTTGTCATCCAGGTTTCAGGTGATAAATTATATTTTGCACTCCTTTCCATCTTAGTGTCCATCCAAGGCCATTGTATGGTTCCAAACTAGGTGCATAAAAATAGGAACTGTATAGTCTTTCCTATTTATGTGCAGCTCACTGACAAAACTGGGACTGATTTACCATTTCCACAGACTTTTCTCTGAAATGTTGAGCTCCCAGAATCCATTTGAGAGCAAAATACAGGAAGACCAGCTGAGGAAGCTGGGGTTGTTTAGCCTGGATAAAAGGAGGCTCAGGGGAGACCTTACTGCACTCTGCAACTAGGTGAAAGGAGGTTGTAGCCAGATGGGAGTTGGTTTCTTTTCCCAAGTCACAGGTGGTAGAACAAGAGGAAATGGCTTCAAGCTGCATGAGGAGAGGTTTAAGTTGGATATTAGGAAAAATTTCTTCTCGAAAAGGGTGATCAGGCATTGGAGCAAGCTCCCCAGGGAAGTGGTTCTTCCAGGGAAGAACCATCATTCCTGAAGGTATTTAAAAAGCATGCAGACATGGCACTTCAGGACATAGTTTAGTAGTGGACCTGGCTGTGCTGGGTTAATGGTTCAATATGAAATGGTTCTATGACCTAAATGATTCCATGAATGTGCCTCCCCAGCAAACTGTCATGTAGGCTTGGGAGATGAGAGAGAAACCCTAGTGTGGGCTGAAGTGTATAACTACTGTGTTGCCTTGGAAGCTGATCTGCAGACAAAAGTCAAGTGAAATCCCACTCTGTGATCTGGCCCTGCAAGAATGAAACTGTCTGGGGAGGATGGCAGCCTTTGTGCTGTGATGTGTGCCAAGGTACAGCCAAATGTGCAAAAACATTGCCAATCAACAAAGACCCACTTTGTAAGGGAAGCTCTGACCTACTTCTGTAAAGACAACAACTCTTCTCTTTATGGTTGGAAGAGCATCTTATTCTATATTTAATAGCAACATATAAGGAAAGTGTAGCTGTAGGGAAGGCATTAAGGGAGGGAGGGAGGCAGGGAGGCAGGGAGGAAGGAAGGAAGCAAGGGATCCCTTGTATTATCTAGTGCATTACTGCCTGCATGTATACATATAATAAAAAAGGCTTTGCTTCAGATAATATAGTCTCTACATGGCATGAGGGATAATCCTAAGGTGGTGGCTAAGTCTGGTTTGTGGATGTTCTGAGGGGAGGATTGGGAATGGCCCCCCAGAATGGGCAATTTGTTGTGACGGTGATTAATGGCCCGGGAAGGCAGAACATCAAGCATACTTCTGCGTTTGCCTCCAGCTGACAAGGCATTCACAGTTAGCAGTCATGTCAACATGATACCCTATTGGGTTTTTATGTAGCTTGCCTTTCCATAAAGCAGCAGTTTGAGAGATGAAGCTGGATAGTCTGAATTGACCTGTAGAGATTACTTAGAAATACGGTTTCTGGATGCCATGGTATAACTTTGTTTCCCTCCCTATACTGTACCTGCAATCCCTAAGTGTGCTCAGGAAGTGCTTGAATATCACAAGCAAAGAACCTGAGGTAATAAATCCACAGAAGAAGTATAGCTGGGCCTAACACTTGCCATTGACTAACATTGCCATGGTTGTGACTGGAAGCACCTATAAAATCTAGACACCAAATTGTTCTTTAACAGATGGCAGAGAAAAATAAAAATCCCCTTCAAGAGAGTTGAGGAGGAGATGAGAATAATTTTTAATTAGTAGTGTAGTTTCTCATCTGATTGCTAATACAGTTTAATTTAACACAACTTCTTAAGAAAAGCAAGTGAAAAACGTAAGCATGGTAAGGGATTAAGGATACCTCCTGGGTAAGCAACATAAGGAAAACAAAGAAAAAGTAGTTGCTAATTATGAATTAGCAGGGCAAAGCTCAAATAAGTAATCAAAGTAAAGGGCAACCCTTGAAAAAACTAATGAAGTATAGCACATCTCTGTGGAAGCACCGTGTTGCTGCAAAGACACTATTCCTGGTACTCATGGCACATAAAAGTGAGATCCTGTGACTCTGGGGAGTGTCTGGCTGGAGAGTTTCACTACAGAAGTAATACAAACCTATTGATGCAGTTGCAGTTAGAAATCATAAGAGATATAACACCACTTTGTCTCATACCTGACATAGGATTAGCAAAACCCCCTGGAAGTTATGGCTTGATGCCTTAATCAACAGTGGTGTAAACACCAAAGTTGCACATTTGCAGAGCTGTAGGGGCCCAGCTCTTGAAGCAGGTGCATGTGAAAGGTGAAATTCTGTGTGCAGATTTCCCTGAGCTGTTCCTTTAGGATAAGGAGATTGCAGTAAAACCAGGGTAGATGTTTTTTGTGAGATTTTCACACAGCCAGCCATTGTAGCCTTTAAAACCAGTTTAAGCATTATAGCTCAGACAAATGTCAGATGGTTGGTCTTTTATTAGTATCTGTTTACCCTGACATCTGTGGAGTCAAGTGAGTTGTTTAAGTCAGCTAGAGCTTTGTATGGAAATGTATATATAGGGCCATTAATACTCTTTCAGTAGTTGCGCATCAGTATGGCCTGCTGCATTATGTTTTTGAGTCATTCCAAGGCTCTCAAGGACACATATTGAAACACAGGAAGTCAACAGGCAATTAAGTAGTAAATCTGAAAAGATGACATGCAGTGAACATTAGACAGTAAATGTGACTCATTTCTAGTTTCCTGGATAATCACAGCTTGAAACAGAGCTGCTGATATATCTTAAACCTTCCTGTAAATTGAAAGCAGAGCTTGTGAAGCACAGACAATAATATTTAAAGGGGTTTTTGAGAACTTTGATTTTTTAAAAGCAAAACAGTAAAGTTATTTTAACAGATGGAACCCTGTATGTCACCTGAAAAGGAAGAAAGCCCTTAAAAAACCAAACCAACAAACAACAAAACCCCCACCAAACAATGGATTTCTGCATAGGAAGGTGTCTGTAAAATGATAAATTCACTGTGAGTTTATTACTCTTTGTGAGTCTTGCAAAATGAGCTACTGAACATGGG
>NW_020955296.1:64449-66226 GCF_003031625.1 Empidonax traillii | reverse complement strand
CGCGGAACTGAGCCCACCCTTTAATCCTGAGGTTCATCTGCCGGGGCCAAGCACGCTTGGACGGTGGCAGCGAGGTCCTCAGGACGTAGATGGATTGCCTTATGGGCTAACGAGCTCCATCTGCCCGGGGAGGGGCCCCGACCGGGAATCGAACCCGGGTCTCTGCAGTGACAGTGCAGTGAATTTTCCCCTGGACCACCGGGGGCTCCCTTGTATTAATAATAGGCTCATATCCCAAGACAGATTTACTCTGTTTAATTTTGTCTGTTGCAAAGGAGAGGTTAAATCTAGATACATTATTAAGCAGATAAAGCAACTTTTTATACAGTGCTTAGAAAAGAAACATCAGTTCCTGGGAGATTTGTCATACGGCATAGACAAACCACATGTTTATCAAACAGCTTCTGGAGCAGTCTTATTAGCCAAAGGTGGGCTTTATTTATTTATTTTATTTTAGTAGATCTGATAGGGAAACTGTTTTCAGTTATTCCAAACTCAATCACTTTTTTTTCTCCTTTTCTTGCCCCATGTATTTTCTATTTTTTTAATAATCTTTCTAGGTGGCGAGGAGATGGGAGAAGGAGATAGGAAAAGATATAAGAAGGGAGAGAACAAACTCGACAGGAGAAACTCAACAAGTGCTCTGTGGTTAGAGGTGTTTCCTGGGCTCAACTCCTCCCTGAAGGTGAGGGAACTCAGAGCTGTCCCCTTGACTCCAGCTGAGCCTGAAGTTGGGGCCAGGCACATTCTTTTCAGACAGGAGAATGAAAAAGTTGAGTGCCTGGCCCTGAGGTTACATCACTTACAATGATCTTACTGATCTGAAGCAGTAAAGTTGAATCAAAATTAGCTCTTTTCTGTGCCATCACATTGAATTAATATGTCCAGATAGCTAAATCAAACTTTGTGGCAGAAAGCTGCCACCAGGCCAAAGTCCTGGAATTTGGAAGCAGAGGCAGGATCCTCTTCACCATATGTGCTGTACCTGGGTAATGAACTGCGTACTATGCAGTTTTGTCTATGGTCTTCTCAAGTGCACAGCACAGTAGTAGATAGTTCAAGCAACTTTTGGGCAGAGACCTATAATGTCTTTCAATATACTTATTCCCCAGATAATAGAAGTTAGTTTGTTGAGCTCAATTTTTCACATGGCAAAATTCATTTTATTATCTGTTTTTCAGAGCTAAGCTTCTCCATAAGCTCTTAGAGGTCAAACTTGCTGCCTACAAGGATGACTGTTTTGTCTGAGTGCAGAAAGTATTTCCCACCTTTAAGCTGGTACTCAGGCACAGAGGAGAGACAGCTTTAGTCTAGCCTATCCTCCTCCTCTTATCTCTTTCAAGCTTATTAACTATTCCTCAGCAGACAGGAGGAGCCATTCTATATTTCAGTGTGTTTCCACAAAGCTGAAAGATGAACATTACCAGTGGCTTCATAAAATTCACGTCAGATTGTTTTTATGTTTTATTTGTCAGAGCTGCTTAGCTTGTGACACCCAGAGGGCTCAGAATATATCACAGTCTTCTCCGGGAGTGAGGCATTTGCCGAAATAGAGAGCCTATTGTCCTCTCTCCCTGCACAGGCAAGTTCTCTTTGATGCTGAGAGAGGTGAAGACACACATCAAAGGGGTGAACTGATGCCCTACAAATTTACAAGGCCTGGGGTCAAAGATAAAAAAGTATCAGAAGGCACCAAGTTGTAAATAAACAAACACTATCGGCCTTAACTTTCAGCATACATTGAACTGTGTACTTTAGCCTGTGAGAAGAAATAAAA
>NW_020955296.1:28939-64054 GCF_003031625.1 Empidonax traillii | reverse complement strand
GCTGAGAGAGGTGAAGACACACATCAAAGGGGTGAACTGATGCCCTACAAATTTACAAGGCCTGGGGTCAAAGATAAAAAAGTATCAGAAGGCACCAAGTTGTAAATAAACAAACACTATCGGCCTTAACTTTCAGCATACATTGAACTGTGTACTTTAGCCTGTGAGAAGAAATAAAAAAAACAAAGATAAATTTGCATTGAAGCTACTATGCTGTTTATAAAACACATGCTTGGGTGTATGCATATAAAGTATGTATTGATATACATAGCAAAACCACATGCCACTAAACCCAGGCAATTTTGCAACTTTCCAAGAATAAATTTTATTTTTTAACAACAAAAATACATGTTTGTGAGGGTAATAACATTTCAGGACTTTTTCTTCTGATGGTAAGGGCCTGAAAATTTGAGCTGCAGTAGTTCTCAGGGATGCATTCCCTAAAAAGTAAGGTAACTTATCCAGCCTTGTGGCTCATAATAGGAAGTGTTGGTCTAGTAACTTTGCATGCATCTGTATTTACATGGTTAGTTAGACCTTTAAAAGGCTTTTTACTGTAACAGTGCTCTGCATTTCTGCATATATGCCTTCCAAAATGCCTTGCCACTTTAGAAACGCACATCATTCGGCCTTCTTGCAAGAGGCATAGTATCTTCTTGTCACAGGATATTACAAAGTTATGACTTCCTTATATTTTGCATCTGTACACCAATTTAATCGGACACAAAACACAGAAGTCCTTTCATTTGCATCTCATTTTATTACACTGCTGTTTGCAGATAGTTTACGGTAGTGTCACTGTATTTCTGCTCCATGTAGCCTACATTATTCATGTGTTGTGTTTTATTCATTAAGGTAGGACCCTTTGAAGTTTAGAATGGTTTAGCTTCTTTGTGGACTTCTAATAATCCAAAAAGGAAAAAAACCCAGTATATGGAGCTTTCACATGTCCTTCTCTTAAAAAATGAGGGGGACCGTAAGATACACAGAAGGCCCTCCAAACTCTGGTTGCTATAAAACTGAAAATTTCATTTCTGCAAGGCTCAGGGACAAACTGCAAGGAGTAAATTCCATGACAGTATCCATTTAATGGTATGTATTTCAAAGGCTGTAAGACTGAAATGAGAGAGAGAGAGGCCCTCTGTGTGCGCGAGAGGTGAATGTGGAGAAATGAGAAGGACTTGGTAGCATTAAATTAAATGACAAAAACGTCCAGTATTAACTACTCTGCAGTAGAGCTATTCAGAAGTTGTATTTAACTTTCTCAAAGTGAAATATTCTTAATCTTGAACATGAATGCCTTATAGGGATAAAGAAGAATGGATAGCAAATTAGTGCATCCATGTCAATACTGGATAGACAAACTTTATGCAAGGTTTGTTTATTTTGTGTTTGGATTGGTATTTTACAGGGACAGGAAAGTTTGCATAGAGATGAGCCCATAAAGTGGGTCTTGCCAGCTTTTAAGGAGAGTGATTTTTCATCCTGCAGAAAGTCTACTCAGGGGACACTTCAGCCTTACAAATGTAAGCACAACTGATTTCTATTGCCTTGAGACTGAGAAGCCAAGGATGGATAGGAGCTGTGGATGAAGAGCCCTATGGAGTGGTGGGGTGGTCCTTCTTCCAGCAGCTGCAGGATCCAGCACAGCCAGCACTGCCCATGCCCACACCTGGAAAATAAAAGTATCTTGGGTTGCTCACAAGGAGTGAGTTTTCAGAACTATTGCAAAGTAAAGAAACAGGCCAGGTCCTCCTATTTTGCTGCCCTTACAGGGTAGCACTGCAGAGAACCGTCTTCTTTGCTACATCCTGAGACTTAGTTATGTGATTACTAAGACGGAAGCAAATAAATTTCAAGTAGGCAAAAACATAGGAGTAAAACATCTTTTTCTCTCCAAGTTTTAAAAAGTAGCTTGCCCAGAAGGAATGGTCATTTTTAATACTGAAGGAATAACACTTTAAGGCTAAAAAGATTTTGAAATGGAGATGGGGTGAGAGGGGGAGGGGAGGGGCAAAGAAATACTTTATTCCAGGGATGTTACACTATTTAGCAAGAGAGGTATTTTTTTGTTATTCATGTCAGAGATTGTCTCTCTGCCAAATCCATCACAAGAAATTCATGTAATTAATCCACACAGACACTTATGCATCTAATCAGATTTGAGATACTTATGTTCTTGGCACAGGTAATGTTTTCTAGTTACTTATGTCTGGTATAAATTGACATTTAGCTGAAGCTAGCACCTGCACTGAACATGTGAACTTTCGCTTGTCAGTAAACTACCTCAGACTTTTTTGAATAGAAGAGCAGAGAGGAAGGTAAAAGAAAGCACTGGGAGATGCTGAAACTTTCAGAGAATCATAGAATTGTTAAGATCGGAAAAGACCCCTGAGATCATCAGGTCAAGCTGTTAAGCTACTGCCATGTTCACCACTAAACCATGCCATTTCCACATGTTATTTTGAACACTGCCAGGGATGGTAATTCCACCACTTTCCTGGGCAACCTGTTCTGGTTCCTGACTACCCTTTTGGTGACGAAATTTTGGCCAATATTCAATCCAGACTTCCTCTGGTGCAACTTAAGGCCATTTTCTCTTGTGCTATCTGATGCGCACCTGGCTACAGCCTCCTTTCAGGGAGTTATAGAGAACAACAAGGATCCCCTCAAGCCTCCTTTTCTTCAGACTAAACAACCCAATCTCCCTCATCTGCTCCTCACAGACTTGTGCTCCAGACCCTTCACCAGCATCATTGCCCTTCTCTGGACACACTCCAGTACCTCAATGTCTTTCTTGTAGTGAGAGGCATAAAACTGAACAAAGGATTTGAGGTGTGGCCTCACCAGTGCTGAGTATGGAGGGGCCATTTCTGCCCTGGCCCTGCTGGCCACACTATTTCTGATGCAGGCCAGGCCTTCTGGGCCACCTGGGCACACTGCCAGATCATGTTCAACCATCTGTTGATCAGCACTCCCAGGTCCTGGCGGGCAGCTTTCCAGCCACTCTGCCCCAAGCCTGCAGGGCCCCACGGGTTTGCTGTGACCCAAATGCAGGACCAGCACTTTGCCTTGTTGAACTTCACACAATTAGCCTTGACCCATTGATTCAGCCTGTCCAGATCCCTCTGCAAAGCCTTCCTATTCTCCAGTAGATCATCAGTGCTGCCCAACATGATGTTATCTGCAAACTTACTGAAAGGGCACTCAATCCCCTTGTTCAGATCATTGATAAAAATGTTAAACAGGACTGGCCTCATCACTGAGCCCTGGGGAACACCACCTGTGACCAGCCACCAGCTGAATGTAACTCCATTCATCACCACTCTTTGGGCCTGATTATCCAGCCAGTTTTTTGCACAGCAAACACTGCACCCATCCAGGCCAGGAGTGACCAGTTTCTCCAAAGAGTGCTTTGGGAAACAGTGACAAAGGCTTTACTGACATAGACAACATCCACAGCCTTTCTCTCACCCAATTAAGTGGGTCACCTTATTATGGATCAAGCAGGACCTGCCTTTCCTAAACCCATGCTGGCTGGGCCTGATTCCTTGGTTGTCCTGCATGTGCCATATGATGGTACTCAGTATGATCTGCTCCATGATCTTCCCTGGCACTGAGGTCAGACTGAAAGACCTGTTGCTCCCCAGATCTTTCTTCTGGCCCTTCTTATAGATGGGCATCACATTTGCTGACTTCCACTCAACTGGGACCTCCCTGATGAGCCAGGATTCTTGTAAATGTTTTAGAGGGGCCTGGTGAGCACTTCCTCAGTACCCTTGAGTGCATCCCATCTGACATCACAGACTTGTGTGTGTCTAAGAGGCACAACAGGCACCATTTCTTCCCCATCCCTGTCTTCCAGCTCAAGGAGTTGGGTACTTTTAGGACAACTGCTCTTGCTGTTTAAAAAGAGAGGCAATGAAGGCATTAAGTAACTCAGCCTTTGTCGCTACGTTTCCACTCATATCCAGTAAAGAATAGAGATTCTCCCTAGCTCTCTTTTTGTTGCAGGATCTTACTGGCAAGAGCAGATAGCATTGCAGACTGTATCTTACCCTCTCTCCTCAGAAGCTGCATCCTAAAACAATTACCAAGCCCCAGCTCTAATCATGTAGTTCTCATCCCACATCATTGCCCAATTAAAAGAAAAGCTGATTTTAATTCTGATTATGATGATCATCATTACACTTCAGTAAGAAGTGTACTGGCAGCATCATGGCTATATCAGTGTTGATGGGAAATTGTGCTCCAGTCACACATTTTGCTGCAGGAGGGACACTCTCTTAGGCACAGGATAGTCCATGGAAGACCCAGGAATATAATCTGTTCTCTTCAGCAGTCTTTTTAAAAGTAGTTCATGTTTTCTCATGTCGAGGAAAGACATAAGGACAACATCTTGCTTAAACAACTTACATACCTTATATTAGGCATATAACTATTATAGTTTATATTAGTATATTTATTATAGTATATTCCAGGAAAAAAAGGGAAATTCTGTCCATCTCTTACCACTGAAAATGAATTATTTATTTTTGTTGACAAAGAGAAGCTTAAAGGCATTTATGCTTCCAATCCAGGGACCTCTGTCAGGTGCCTGAGGTTAGAGTGGGAAAACTGGGCTACCAGGGCTGTGAAAAGTGCTGTGATTAACCTACTCTTCGTAAACCTCAAGATAAGTTTTAGGTTATTGACTCTAGTAACAACAGACTGACATCTTTGTTTTAATTGTGTCAAATAATATCTATATAGTGATCCTGATAGCCACTGGAGATTTGTTTAGGGAGTAAGTCAGACTCCTGAGCAGAGATTTTGTCCAGTGATCTCAAATAAATATTGAAGTGAAGAATTTTTAAGGAAGTATTTAATCATGATGCTTTAAATAATATCTTCAACTGATTTGCTATCAATACTGTACTGGTAAATTGGAATTGTGACATTAAAAGCACACTGGAGTCAACAAGATAATTTCAATTTATAACAATCAGAATATTTGTTGTATTTTGTTAGGCACTAAAATAAACTAGAAAAAAACCCTGTAATGTCCTTAAAATTTAACACAGTGAAAAATAAACTATTGCTGCATTATATTTTTAATACTGTCATTATAAATTTAATATGTTTAATTGACTCTCAGAAATGGTACAAAATGTAAAGGTTTCATTTTCCTCAAGAGCTAGAAGCTGCTGAAAAAAAAATTATATTCCTATAAATAAATTCCACTTAGGTCATACATATTTTGATGGAATTGAGGATCTTTTCATCACAGGATCATCTAATAAACTGCTTTTTTAAAGTAAAAATATAGCTCAAATTATCATTATAAGTCTTAGTCCAGTATTCATACCTAAAATTTCTGACATTTTGAATAAACAATGTCTTATTTTCATATGAAAAAGAACTATCTCCAGTAATTGGTAGAAGCAGTAGAAATAAAGGTCATAAAAAGATTTGTTATAATATAGATTAAATAGTTTGAGAACCAAAAGCTAGCATGTCAGTTTGATACCTGACTGCATAATGAGAATTATGTTCTAAAAATCATCAGCGTGTACCGAAACAACGACTTAGTCTCAACAAGTCATAAAACAATGTGTATTCCTGATTGATCATCAGTTCTTGTTGTCACAGGAAAACATTCATCAAGCAGGAGAGCCAGACAAGGGGGCTCAGATGAGACACTGTTAAAATCACTGCTCTCATGAATTAGAGAAAGTGAACCTCTGGATATCAGTGGAAGCCTTTTAAAACAGAGGTGGTACAGTCTTATAATACCAAGCTCCCCGTAGTCACCAAGTTCTTTTCTTTCTTCAGTGCAAACAGATTTTCAAGCAGAAGCTGCAGTATTACCAAGTAATTTACATATAAATTAAACCATGTTAGACCATATGAATCATTCACTCCTTCAGGGGAGTGATCATCATCCAGTTGGTCTGATCGCCCAAGCCAACATATCTGTCATAATCATCTCTTTTAAATCATTAGGTCGACACTCCTGTTAACAGGCCTTGTGTTGCAGTTCTACTGGAGATAGGCCTAAGTTACAAAGTCCAGCTCTGCAGTTCAAGTTTCCAGTTATTTGGCACAATCAAGAGTGATACTTAAATGGGCAATGCTGCTTCAGACTGTGCAAACATAGTCAGGGAAAGCTGGGACCTTGCTGCCTCTGATACAGATTCGGGTGAAGGTAGCAGTGCTAAATGCCCTTCTCACAAAACAAATCTTCAATGCTTCCAACTTTTTCCTCAGCAACAACTGACTCTAATTTCTGCCAAAGAAACTGCTCAATTAATGCCTCAGCAACTGCAATTTAATTTTCCTGGCATACATTTGTTTTTCTGGAAAAGTGGACGTGCTTAGGTTAAGGAGTGAAAGTGTATTGAGAAACCAGAAATCGCTGGGTACTAGAGCTATGAGCCTGACAATTCCTGAACTTACCCAGTTCCCTCTGGGAGTTACATGTTGGTTTATAGCACAGAAGACAGTATTTCAAAATTAGAAAAACAAACTGAACAACCAAACAAACCCGCCTTGATCAATCTTGACTAATTTACTGCAGCAGATGTGTGTAAGAAGCATAGAATTAAGGAAGGAGCTTTTCTTTATTTTTTTCTTTTTTTCCGCCCTCTATCTCTGGAGTCAAATTAAAATGGAATACTGTAATTAAAAGGTTATCTAGTATAACAGCCTAGCCAGAAAAAGGCAGAAGGAGAAGGTTGCATTACTCTGTGAATTTTTTTATGAAGTATCTCTGATACTGACAATCAGTGGCCTAAATCCTTCAACAAGGCGAGATTTACAAGGACTTCTCTACAGAGGCAAAGTGTTTCTACAGACATCAGGCAGCCCTGGGACCAGGGATTAGCAGAACTGCACATAAATATGGCTTATAGCTACAGAATGTCACAACTGGGAGCCTTCAATTGGAAACTGTGTGTAAACATGCCTATGGAAACAGGCTTCACATACTGATCATGAAATGTACAGGGTTTTAATCACTTGACAGACCTTTGCATTGGACTTTGCAAAGGTACTTTCCTTTATTAACTCACACTATATTATTTAGGCCCATAGAATTTTGCTGTCATGCATGTTTTTTGTTTAGGGTTATTTCAATATCTTGCACTTGGAAAATCCCAACCTGTGATACTAGTTTTGGATCAAGGATGAGTGTTATTCTCCACCGAACACTGTCCTCCTAAAGGGCTGCATTTTTTGTTGGTGGTGTTGTTTCTTTCTTTAATTTTTTTTTCCCCCTGTAGCTTTTAATGAATGATGAGCATTCTAAGATGGATCAGATAGAATTTAAGTATCACAAGCTATTAAATACTAAACACTTGAGGAATACTTAATTAAGCAGAATTACACAGCAGGCGGTCAGGTTCTGAGTGGCTATCACATCCTGGGATGGTACCACACTGGAAAAGCCCATCTGATTACCTTTATGAACCACCTCAGAATGGTAGTAATTAACTACTGCAGAAATTTCCTGTCTAAAAAGCACATTGTTATCAATGAAATGAATGCAAGTTTTCACAACACTGCCCTTAATGGGCATTACTGCCATACTAAAAGCAGTACTGGCAAATCATTTTGCAGCCCATTTGAGTTCAGATAATATTAAAGATGTTACATAATACTAATTTTAAGCAGAATTCAGCTGGATAAGTAAGTGGAGATTGCTGCTACCTGTGTGGTGCTGGAAATCTGTGATTAGCAACCTTTGACAAATGAAAGTGGTGAATCTTAAGTCTGGTCTTCAGAAACTGTGGCTACATCCACCCTGTGAGAATGTGTTCTGATTACATGACTGTACTTTGACATTAACTGCCAAAACTGCAGCCACTGTGGATTTGATGTGGCTATGCATATCATTACAGCAAGAAATTAATTCAAGAATCATTGTGTTGGGGCAGCAGAGTGACTGGAGTCTGGTGTACTGCTGAAAGTACTGAACTTCCTGTCTGAGTATGATAAATTATCATACCCCTACAATTAATGGTCACTGTAGTCATTGCATCCTCCATCACTTGTTGGGCCTCCCAACCCAAAGTGTTCAACAAGGGACAGGTTACTTTCCACATAACTAAATCTTCAGCAGAAGCAAGGAAAGATGCATGCTAGTGTATTACACCTCCTGATTAAACATGTCAAAATCTTAAATTGCCTTTCTTCGTTTGGCTTGGTGTGGGATCATTTTCACTTCTTGCCCTAAGCTGCTGGGTCTTCATGCACTATAAAACAATTTCTACATGTACCTCATAGATCATTGCTGGGCAAAGCAATATCTTCATTTACTTAATCCTATCTTTCCAGAATCCATTAGTATACCATGGAGTGAACTATTCCAGCCCCCTGAGCAGCTTCAAGGTACCCCTCATCGCTTTTAAAATCTGTCTGACAGAAAATACGTCTTTCCTCTCCCCTTAGAGGGGAACAATTACCCAGGCAATGCATATGCAGCCCAGGGTCAGCAATGGATTTCTCAACCATAAAAATGACATGACTTTGAAGCCCATTGTCTCACTGCCTTTGTGGGCCAGAAAGCAGAATTTTTATCTGTTTTGAAAGGAGAAAATTGCAGCTTGCTAGAACTTGATTCTGAACTCTGGAATGGGCAAAAACAACAAATGTAACTTCATGTCACTGGTAAAGTGAAAAAAGGAATTTGAGAAAGGATGTTTTGACACATGCTGAGATGTGCTGCTTGAGTCAAAATTACGGAAACATTCAGCTTTACTTGAGTTAGAAAAATTCTCATGTAATTACTTAAAATTATCTCAAATGTTTCTGAAATGGTCTTTTTGTAACAGTTGCAGTGAAATGACAAGAGAAGGAAATGGTGCATATTTGTGTTATAGCCATTTCAAACCAGTGCTGATCACCTATTTGTGTCATCCTTCACCGACATATACTTCTTATATATCAAGTTAGCAAAATACTGTAGTATCCTTCAGGATTATAAGCATTACATCAGGGCAATATACTATTATCTAATAATAAAATTAATACATTAGTTATCAGATAAATCAGTGCCACTATTGACACTTGCTATTTCATTCATGCTATTCTTCCTAAGGATCAAACATTGACTCATTTATGCAGATGAAAAAGGCAAAAAAGGAGAGGCAATAACTTGTAATTGAGGAGACATTTTTAAAATGTGTTTTTAAATTATGCTGCTATATTTTCAACATCTGCCTTTGGTAGCCCTTCGTCCCTCAGTACAGTTTTTAGTCAAGGCATTACTATTATTGTGTATGTGTTGAGGATGCAGGATACTCTTTAAAAGGCTTTATTTAAAAGAAATAAAATTTGTAAGCACTCTCATTCTTAACATCTCAGTATAAATATTTAACAGAAGAAAAGCAACAAATATCTGGGGACCAGAGTATGAAAAAACAAGCTCAAATTCATACTCGCTCTCATTGAATAGTTTCATCTTTGGTCTTCATACTATTTATTTCTCTTATTATAAAGAAAAGGTTGAGTCAAAAGAAGGTGTGAGTCCCTGAAAAGGGCAGAGTAGATGTCCTAGCACTCAGAAGAGATTAAAAAGACACTGATATTAAAAAAATCAGTGAATGACTTGACTGACACTGAGTTACTGCTGGAAGTATACTGCACCACCAGCTTGCCTGATGCACATACAGATTTTTCTCCAGTTCCCAGACTCCTGCAATTATGTTGTTGTTACTAGCAAAGAAATATTTCAAATAATGATAGCAATTGGCAATGAAAACATACATTATGAGACTCATGCCATGGGCTTAAGACATAAGCACACACAATCCTGCTTTCTCTTGATACTATGAAAATATCTTTACATTGCAAGATAGCATTTAAAGTTTCCATATATCCTTTTCCTTTTGGAGTTGAAAAAGAGTTTTGGATTGACAGAGTGAAGCTGTCAAAGTATGAGACTTAATGCAGTTTCCAAAATTGAACTCTCAATATTTAAGCCTCACTGAGGACCAGGAACATAAGCATCCTGGAGCTTTGCTCTCAGACCAACATCCAAGTCCCAGGTGTCCAAAGTGCGATAAGGCGGCACTGATATGCCTGAAGTCCAAGGCTGCCATCCGCTGATCAGCTTCCTGTGTCTTACAGAAATGCAGTTTGCAGAAACATGAGCTTTTGGCAGGAGGATTTTCTGGGAGGGCTCTCTCCACTTCTCTTTTTCCCTTCTCAACCTGAAGCAGACCATAAGGAGGGCTAAGCCTATAAGCAATGAGTGTGGGGCACTGTGCCTTTACCTTTCTTGCTCCTTCAGATATCCTTACACAAGTGCAGCACTGGATACTAAAATAACGTGCAAAAGTCACTGTCTAAAAACAAACAAGGCTGTTGGAAGTAAAAGACATGACCTAGGTGAAATAATTCGGAATTTGGAAACTGGTTGATGAGGAACTGGGGGTGAGTTCTGAAACACAGACACCCAGTGAAGTAGCAAAATCTTTGTAATCTTGACATACATCCCCAAGGGATAGAAAGGCATTAGTAGAACAGAATAATGAAGACTGTTCTGTTTTATTGCGTATACCAACCAGTGTTAGTGACATGTAAAAAGTGAAAACTCTCTTTATGCTATTAAAAGATGCTAGAAGAAATTATGGCTTGTTCTTCTTGAAAGACATCTTTTCTACTGGACAAAAAGAATCAATTTAACTTTCTCTAAGAGTTAAAGATTTTAGATTCTCTTCAAAATCAGCAATTTAATATGAAACTCCCCCTTCATGGTAATGTAAATTTGTTAACTCACAGAAGGTATTTAAATTTTTAACATTTGTACTTTAAACACTCTTATCCTCAAAGTATCCAAATCAGCTTTTTTTTCCCCTTTGTTTCCTTTTTATGAAATGGGATTTTGATTCAGAAAAGGCTGTGGATAAATGCTCTTGGACTTGCTGTAAAGGCCACTCATTGAGTGCAGCTCCCTCTGAGGTCAGTGGGAACTTTTTCACAGACTTCACAAAGGCATTAGATCTGCCCTGTCTGGGTGAGTTAACCATAGCAAAAGTGCTGTTATAAAAGCAGAATATCATGATATCAATACTGATAGCTCATAGACAACTTTTCTGGTCAGTCTGTGAATTTAGAAGGCTAAATACAAAGGGAGCACTGGCTCCACTGAAACACATTTAGAGGAAGTGTTTCAAGAAGAGACCTAGTTTTTAAGAGGAAATGTAAATAAATACAATGTTTTAAAAGAAGCTATAAGGGAATAGCTGTCTCCTCATTTGTAAGACAATTTATAGGTACTGAAGCTGATTAAGGCTGGAGTGGGGGACAGAGGCAGGGAAAAATTGCTAAAATAACCAGAAATGAGGAGATGACCAATATCATAGCACCTGAGGCTTTGGACAACATGGATGCAGATGGGGGAATGTGCAGTTACAGAAACTCTCATGGCTCGATGTCAAGCTTTGAGCTGAATTGACTACTTCCTGGAAAAGCTGCCATCTGCTGAAGGTGCTCCCTCAGCTGGGTTCTGGAGGGCCAAAAGAACATTGGTTGTACAAGTATTTAGAAAATTTTAACTATAGGGAACCTGTGTCAGGCTGGTTTAGGTCATAGCCTTTTCCTTTCAGTTTCTGCAGGAATCTCTGTAGTTATAAAGAGATATTTTTTTATCTTGGTCTTCTTGGTGCAATAGCAGTTAATCTGACAGCAGGAGGTATGGGGTGTTGACATGCTTAAGCTAGTTTTGTGATTCCCTGTGAACTGAAGATAGCACCCAGAAAGGTTTTAACCCCATAAAGATTGTCTATTCCTAATTATTTATTATCTTTGATGTTATAGAATTTTCCTGTCTTACATTTAGGACATTGCTTCTTTTGCAGCCATCTTGCGATAATATTAATAATCCCCTTCTTTCATTTGTATTATCTCCTTGGAAATATTTATAGACTATGTTCATCTTCCCCTGAGACCTTCTTTCTGCTGAGAGAATTAATTTTGTTTCCTCAATCACTCCCTCTCTTATATGTTAGACTATAATCCTTCCACAGTGTCATTTTCTTGCCCTTCTTTGCATTGTCTCTACTTCTACGATATCATTTTTAATCATGGGCAAGAGAGCTACATATAACTTCTTAAATATAATTGAATACATGTCATCTTCTCTTTTAGCTCCTTGACTGAACAAAGTGTAAGGTCAGGATGTTACTTTCAACTTCCTTGTTGTGCTAGAACTTTCATTTAGAGAGAATATCTTGTATAAGCCCCTGAAATTATTCAATAAACATATGGGGAAATGCAAAAGACAGATTTGGTTGTCTCTTTACAATCATACGGAAGGCTCACAGTTCAAAATGACCCAATGTAATTATTATCCATTAAGAATCTTGGACAGACAGGATAATAGTTATGGCCTGATCTTCTAATCAGCATGAACAATGCTACTTAAAGTAACAGTATACTGAATTGCATGCATTCTTGGATTTCTGTGGCTGTACTCAGCTCTGATCTGAAGGAGCCAGATTACACTGATAAAAAGTTTTTGTGTTTCTTCATCTTTTTATATTAAAAAGGAAATTATGCCACTCAAACAAATTCCAGGGCTCTTGTGTTTGCACCAAGACTATCCCTCACTGTCTCTGTGCAAACTACGTATGGCCACGAGGCACCAGCAGCCGTAACAACCCACATTTCAGCAACCTTGGCACAGTAAGCAGCATGAGATGGACCCACACTCATGGTGTGGCAGGAATCTGTAGGGAGGGTGATGCTGGCCTGTGGTAGGTGTCCCTCATTTGATAAGAATAAGGCAGAATGGGATGACTTTCTGGGGATATGCTCAGTGCAACAACATTTCATTGGAGATGCTAAACTGCACTTGGGTAATTTTAGTCTCAAAATACTGTGAAAAAGAGAATTTCAGTCACAAAGCACTGATGTTTCTGGTAGGTGAACAAGGAGGGGCAGAAGGAATGAATTTTAATCCATTTTTATAATTTCAGTTGTAAAATTGGAGCCAGAAACAGCTATCATCAATACTTCTCCTAAGCATTTTTCAAGATATATTGGAACAACCCCTGAGGAGGATTTCAACTATTAATTGCCCTTTAATACTTGGTACATGTCCAGCTGTTGTCCTATAATTTAAGTCCAAAGCCAGCACTTTAGGTTTCATTCAGATAGATGTTCTTTACAGAAGTACTGCTTCAGTTTAGATTGGAAAAAATATTAAGACTGCAATCTGTTCTTGTGATTCATATATCTGTTCATTTGTTCCTGTAATACTACTACATCTACCAGCCTCATTAACCATAATAGACCTTTAAGCTCCTGGTGGGTTATAGGTTTTTAAAATGTTACAAAGTAATTCTTGTCACTATAATTTAAACATGATGTTGTTGTTATTACTGAATCTATTTTATGAACTTTTTTTCCTAACTAGGGATATGCAGAAATGCTTGGTTGCGTATTTCACTTGGCTGCAATGGTAAAAAAATCCAGGTATTTACAGCTGATGAATGGTGGGTACTGAGCTCTTGAATATCTAGTGCAACCTTCTGGCCTAGCACTAGTGAAAGTCCCACAGTATAATAGTAATGAATATTTTTTTACTGCATACCTGGCTCTGAAAATTAGCCCAAATTTTGTTCACTATGCATGAAAGATACTCATATTCACTGCCAGGAACTTTGCCAATGCACCTTTTTGATACGATCAAATGACAGAGCATTCTAAGGCATTATTGAATTCTCCACTGAGAACTTTTAGATTTTTGCCTGTAGAAAATAAGATTGTTCTAGTCATTCATCAATAGGAGTCATAAGAAAATGCATCTTCTGTTCAGTGCAGGGAGATCAAGTCAATTCCTAGATAAAGATAAAGACATTGGTTGTATTCTATTTTATCCCTGAAGAGTAGCAAGCAAAATACTGCATCTTACTTTTCTAATACTAATAATATTTCTTCATCTCATTGAACCACACTTTGTAATTATCCAACATTCCTTTAAGGATCATAAAGGCTTTGTCAGCATCAACTCGTACAACCAAACAACCTCAGTGTTTGTTATGTATGCTCACAGTTGCTACTGTATACACTAAATGCATTCATCTGGCAGCTATCCACTGTTTCAAACATCTGTAGTGGTGAGATGATCATTGGAGAGCCAATCTCTCACATTCAGGATCAAGCCCATCCCAGATCTTTTAGATACTGAGCAGCCAATTCCCAAATGTCAGAAATCAAGCAGGCGAGGCAAAAGGCCAACTTGGCTGAACAGGGATCTTCTCTTGGAGATAAGGCAGAAAAGGAAGGTGTATGTCCAGTGGGAGCGAGCTCAAGTGACATGGGAAGAATTCAGAGATGCTGCTTGCACTGTAGGGACAAAATTTGTATGGTCAAAGCTCAACTGGAGTTGAAGCTGGCCAGAAATGTGGGGGATAATAAAAAGAGTTTTTTCAAACATATTGATAGCAATAGGCAATATAAAAATACCATTGGCCCATTACAGGATGAGGATGGTCACCTCACAAACAGGGACAGAGATAAGGCAGAGGTGTTTAATGCTTTCTTTGCCTCTGTATTCAGCATGGATGATGGACTGAGGGGGTCTCAGTACCCTGAACTGGAGGAGCATGACTGTGAGAATGATCAACTCCCAGTCAACTCTGAAGTTGTGTGGGATCTGATGCTCCTGCTGCTATACCTAAAAATCTATGGGGTCTGATGGGATTCATCCCAGAATCCTCAAAGATGTACTGACATCATCACAAAACCTTTCTTGATGATTTTTGAGTGGTCTTGGGAATCTGGAGAGGTCCCAGCTGACTGGAAGCTGATGAACATTGTCCCGATTTTCAAGAAGGGAAAGAAGGAGAACCCTGAAAACTACAGGACTGTCAGTCTCACTTCAGTGCCTGGGAAAGTAATGAAGAAAATTGTTCTGGGAAGAACTGAAAAACACCTGAAAGACAATGCTGTCATTGGTCACAGCCAGTATGGCTTCATGAGAGGAAAGTCCTGCTTATTAAATCTGATTTCTTGTTATGACAAAGTAACCCACCTGGCTGATCAAGGGAAGGCAGTTGATGTAATATTTTTGGATTTCAGTAAAGCTTTTGATACTGTCACTCACAGGATCCTTTGGACAAAATGTCCAGCACACAGCTGGATAAACACATCATTGTGGTGGGTGAGCAATTGACTCCCGAGTTGAGCACAGAGAGTAATAGTGAATTATGGGGTGACATTAGACTGGTGACCTGTCACTAGTGGGGTTCCACAGGCCTCCATCATAGGCCCTGTGCTTTTCAGCATTTTCATAAATGGCTTGGACACAGGACTGGAAGGGATATTAAGCAAGTTTGCAGACAATACAAAAGTTGAACAAGGAGTTGACTCCGTCAAAAGCAGGGATGCCCTGCAGAGAGACCTCAACAAATTAGAGGGCTGGGCAATCACCAACCACATCAAGTTCAGCAAGGAGAAGTGCCGGATTCTGCACCTGGGATGGGGCAACCCTGAATGTTTGTACAGACTGGGGAATGAGATGCTGGATAGCAGTGCACTGGAAAGGGACCTGGGGGTCCTGATCATTGGTGAGTTGAATATGAGTCAGCAGTGCCCTGGCAGCCAGGAGGGCCAACCGTGTCCTGGGGGGCATCAGGCAAAGCATTGCCAGCCGGTCGAGGGAGGGGATTGTCCTGCTCTGCTCTTCACTGGGGCAGCCTCACCTTGAATATTGTGTGCAGTATGGGGCACCACAGTATAAGAAAGATATTCAGCTATGGGAGAGAGTCCAAAGGAGGGCAATGGAGATGATGAAGGGCCTTGAGGGGAGGCCTTATGAGAAGCAGCTCATAAGTGACCTCATATGAGGTCACTTGATCTGTTGAGCCTGGAGAAGAGGAGACTGAGGGGAGACCTCATTGCAGTTACAACTTCTTTGTGAGGGGAAGAGGAGGGGCAGGCACTGATCTCTTCTCTGTGGTGACCAGTGACAGGATCCATGGGAATGGTTTGAAGTTGTGTCAGGGAAGGTTTAGGTTGGATATTAGAAAAAGGTTCTTCACTCAGAGGATGGTTGGGCACTGGAACAGGCTCCCCAGGGAAGTGGTCACAGCAGCAAGCCTGACAAAGTTCAAGAAGGCTTTGCGTGATACTCTCAGGCACATGACTCTTGGGGATGGTCCTGTGCAGGTGTAAGAGTTGGACTCGAGGATCCTTTGGGTCCCTTCCAACTCAGCATATTCTGTGATTCTGTAAGTCTGTGATTCTGCATAGGACAAACTCCAATCAGCACCAGACTTGCCTTTAAATAAAGTATGAAGTATGCCAATTTGCCCACTACAGTTTCCCTTGACTTTATGCTCCGGACCTCTCTAGCCCATGAAGCTAACCCTGTTTGGGGAATAGTACATTTGTTTCTTACTAGAGGGCCAGAAAAATGCCTAGAAGTGCAATAACAGAGAAGTACAACAGAGACAGGCTGGCATTTCAGGGCAGACCAGGTGAAAGAGTACATAAGAGATATAACTAAATTAAAACTCAAGAACTGACCATTTTCAGTACTTATTAATGGATTCCTATTATATTAGTTGTAAAAATGTACTTTGTTTTGGTAAAACATGGATAAACAGCATGAGCAACACATTTAAATTACTCTAGAGTAGTTATAGCCGGTCATTCCTATGCCCCTGTAGATGAATGAACAAAACCAACGGGCAACCACCCTTTGTACTTAACAGGAAAAGAAATACTAAGCCATTAAATGCTGGAACTGGAGATCCTTTTTTTGTGAAGTGCCCTGAAGGATGCACAACTCATGGATTGGTTGAAGGACATGTTCATAGGAAAAACACAGAATTCAGGAGAACTAACTCAGTCTGGTCCTGACCAGTACTTTTTTTGCTTAGAATGTAGTTTATCCTACAAGGTTTTGGGTTTTCCCAAAGTCTATGTTATCAGTAGTTCTATTTTATAATCCTGTGAAGTTCTGATTTGCCTCAGGGTTTTTTTCTATGGAGTTCACTACTTTTCTTTCTGGGATTAATTTATCCTCTGTTCTTCTTTAACAGTCATACACAGTGGATGATAGAGGAATATATACAATCTGATACTACTGGTCATGACAAAACTTTTGACTGACAAATTGCACATCTCCTTATCATTTTAATATTTGTTTATTATATCTCACACTTTGTGAGTCTCTCAGGAACATCATAGAGTGGCAGATGTTGAATCTTTTCCTTTTTTTTTTTTTCTGAACTTAAATGAAAAAAAAATCCCAACAAGGGATACACAATTAGTTTTCCTAGTGTATTAGCTTTTTCCTTGTGATTCTTCTCTTAGTCTTGTGTTTAAACATGGGAGATGAAGAAGGAAATATTTGCCAAAACTGTGCTATTGCAAATATGTCAAAATGTTCAAGAGAACAAGTGGATTATTAATAATTTGAAAGGAATCAGCTGACAATCCATAAAAGGCAAAATATTTTATTTCTATGAAAAAGTATCTATTTTCTCAGATCAGTTCCTCTTAGCAGACTGACAAAATTGGGCCAATAATTATGCCAACTGCTGAAGCTGACTTTGAAACTTTAAATGAAATTCGAGTAAGACCTGGTGTATAATAACCAAGAGCTTTCCTACTTCTTTGCAATACTAAATAGATCTCACATAACAGAAAACTACACACAAAACAGGAGTCAGCGGAAGCATCTTGGCCAAGATGCAAGTAATACACTGTAAGACTTCTTAACCGGAATCCCCTCTTTCTACACATTTACTGTTTCTAATGGAACCTCAGGTATTCTGGAAAATGATCAGAAAGAATGTAACACTCTAAATAAAGCTGGGCAGCTCAGAAGATGAAGGCAGCCAGAGCTGTATCTCACCCTGGGGACAAAACTACAAATCCGCCTTCAAGCCGAAAGTGATAGAATTGAACATGGAATGAAAATTCTCATTCATTCAGAAATTTTATGTCATGCAGAAAAAAACACACTAAAGAAGGACAAGTGACTCTTGACCAGCAGTGGCCTACATCTTCAATCAACAAAGCAATTTTTTAATCTATAAAAAGTAGAAAATTTTCATTGCTTCTTGTGAAACTGTGGAGGCTCTTTTCTGTGCATGTTCCTTCTTTTAAAAGTGCAGAGGAAGATTATAGCCTAAAGGGAATGACTAAAAGCGTCAGAAGGAAAGTAAAAAGAGTGCTGTCTTCTGTCACCAGAAAAATATTTGTACTGCAAATGTACGTGTCTTTCTATGTGTATATTTTCCCACAGAGAGCATGGGTAGAAAAAAGTGACAAAAGTGAAAAAAAAAACACCACAGAGTTTCAGTGAGATAAAAAAGTTTAAACAACTTTACCCCTCTATCTCCCAAGCCTGCCTGAATCAACATGGAGAGCAACAGTGCTGGAAGGACAGTCTTGCTGTAGGACAAAGTAGCCTGTCCCAGTTGGCATGATTATTGAACTTTGAGATTATTGCTAAGGTTATTGCCGTTGAGCAGGGTTGGATTGTGGCTGAACACCTCTGTGTGTATGTCCCCACCAATGCCCACTTAAAATCTACATGAAAGCAATCCTGGTACCCCTATGTCTGGCCGAACTGAGCTTTTGTGTTCTAACTTGAAACAATAAAAGGGGTCTTGCAACTAAGATGCCCAAGAGATGAGAAACACCACTCGACAATCAGCACTGCTCAGGAATCAATGTCTCTAGCAAACCAGGCTTCCATTGAGAATTCACAAAGCTGAATACCTTCAATACATATTGAACTAATTATTATTCTCTTGCTGAGCAGTCAAATAAAATGTTTTGAGATTGTTTCGGGTGAATGGAGAGAGACAGGGAAGAGCAAGTTTTGTTAACGTGCAAACTAGCTTAATTCTCTAGAAGTCATTAAGCAGCAACACCAGATGTGAGTTGGGCTGTAAGAATTTTGTAGTGGGTTGATTCCTCCATGGGGGAAAAATGAACGCTGCATTAGGTTTGGGAAATAATTTTAAGGATGTTTTATTTTCAAACAACAGATACCTAAGGTCATGTTCACCTTGTTGTGAAAATGAATGTTCCCCTTGTTGTGCAAAAGCAACAAGCAGCCTACATACAATCAATCCCTCACCAAGACTTCAGTTGGAAATGCACCTGTGTCCCAGACTGTGCTGATCAGCAGCTGCTGCCTGTCTTTGTTGCCTCCTTACAAGCACTGTGATCACCTTTAGGAAATACTTTTCACTGGTTATTTTTTGGATATATGGATGTTTTGGATTTTGAATGTTGAAATAATGTGTTCTTCCAGACCACCAGTATAAGTGGAATTCAGCCCATGATATCAAGTTTGCTGCTACTGGATATGTGTATTACTATATCGTCTCTAGTACAAATTAGCTGTAAACACACAGATTTCTGTGAAAAGCCAAGCCCAATTGTAAGTCAGTGCTCTGATTCATGTTAGTAGCTGATGTGTAGGAGCTAACTGATGTAGCATAAAATATAATTACTCCCTTACATTAAAAAAACACCCACAAACCCTGAACAAACCAACAACACACTTGAGTGGGTACAGTGTCTTTGTACCAGTTTATGACTTTGCATATGGGGGCAGTGACTTTTATCCAGTACAAAATACTGCTTCAGTGCCTGGGGAACCACAGCTTAAGGTTATTAGTCATCATGATATCAAATCTCTCCTACCTAGACATTATTGGTATCAGCTGCTCTCTTTACACCAAACTTTCCCTGGTGGTGTGGAGTTAAGGGGTGTTCAGCACTGGACCTGCTCCAGATCCTACCGCTCTGCCTGAGAGACTTGGTTTTGTGAAAGCCAAGTGGCAGCAGAAGCTGGTGGACTGCTGCCACAAACTCCCCAGCCTCCTTACCCCATGCTGAGGTGAATCTGGTATTGGAGTAGCAGGAGCTATTCAGAAAGCTCCTATCTCTCACTCCACAGTGAGGAAAAACCCATTTAAAACAGATGGAGGTCTCCTTCAGTTTTGGCAATGTTGCATTTACTGAAGATCCAGGGTTCTGGCATTTAACTTCTGGGAAAGATACTACTGGAAGGCAAAAGATGGCACATAATCAAGTACTGTAGGCTCTGTTTTTCAGACTTGCATCAGAGTGACTGTGCTATTTGATGGAAGACAATATTTGATGCCAAATATTTCTAGTTAAAAAAGAAGATAAAATTGTATCCCTTCAGTTTCCTCCCAGCCACTGGAAAAGCACATTTAAAATTTCAGTGATATTTCCTTTTAAGGCTGAAGGAAATTCTTACTAAGGATGAGTCAGGTGGGGAAACAGTAGTGAGCATTTTTTGTTGATGGGAATAATTTAAGGAAATTATTTTGGTTTAAAGGGCTGCCTTCAGGCAGAACTGCATGTTGTCTTGAAGGCACTAAGTCAGTAAAGCTGAAGTGCTAGGCACTTCCAGGTAAGGCTGGGTAGACTAGAGCCAATTTTATTTTTACAAAAAATAGCTTGCTTCTTATGGAGGCACACCTGTGCCTATTACTGACGAAGTTTCAGAGCAAATTTCTTCTGTTTCACTTTTTTAGTCTTTCTAAAAACTCTTTTAGGTAGATTTTCAATTAATATCCATAATTCTTTTGGAAAAGAAAAAAAAAAAAAGACAAACTTCATAGCAAGTCTGTTATGTTTGAGCATAATTAATGCCCTGTGGCCATTTTTGTGTGCGTTTAGTGCCCTAGCCCTTCTATGTTAGTATTCCAAAACAATTACTTTTAATGTGATATCCAAAGCTTGCTATTAAATTATCTTTTACTATAGGAACCAAAAAATCCTGTACTTCAGGTATGGTCCTCTTCCATTTCAAAAGTCAAGGTTTTCCACTCTTGTAATGTCAGTAATTTTTCAGAGGTGTAGTCCCATAGAGCTGAAGAAAAAATGAACCTCTCTTTTCAGCTACATTAACAGTTTTGTAGATTCACTGAATTGACTAGAAATACTATTTGTGACTCAGAAAACTCTTCCATGTATTTGATTTCTGATGTTGTCTCATTAACACAAAATTATTTATTACTTGGTTTCCCCATAGCTATAAAAGGTAATATGTTCTTACCCAAGAACATATCACCTACTATAAATATGTAAGTAAACTATGTTTTACAATCATGTTGGTATATTCAGATACTTCAATTATGGTGAATAAAAGTCTAAAAGTTTGTAATTACATTTGACAGTCTTAAAAAGCATGGATAGTTCTTTTTCACAGTAACATAAAAAATACTTAATTCTGCAGCAGCTAGCCTAGAAAAATGAAATTCTCAAATAAGGAATAAAGTAAACTATGTGCATTTCATTTGCAGAAAAAACAACAATGTTGTATTAACAAATAGATAGAAATATTTAGTAAAAAAAGGTTTTTTTTATAAAATAAATGAAAGAAGTGTCATTGAAAAATGGGTTTTCTGATTGGTGCTGGTTTAATTCTGTTCTTTCTGCAAGGAATATTATGAATTAGTGAGCTGAGAACAACAAGGTAGAATTATTTTGAGATACTACATATTTTTTCTTTAGAATAATACAATCAACTATTCCATCTCAGGCAAATCGGTCCCTTAAGCTATAAATGTATCCTGATTATTTATCTCATAAGCAGCGAATTGGAACAGGAAAAAAATAGGAGTTGTACTTTCTTACTGAATTTCTCCTGTGTGGTAAACATGCTTGCAGAAACAATTAAGCACCCTGAAAAGAACATCTCTCATTTCCTGTGATGCATAGCTGAATTTGGGAACCAGCATCTGTGAATACAAGAAAATTGCTGCAATACCTGGTTGGTCTCTGCATATTTACGAATAAATTTTCATTTACAGTGACCTTCATTGCATATGAAATATGATCATGTCTTTTGGGCAGCTTTATCTTTTCTTGTTTTCAAAAAACTATACAACTAGATGAAATATATTGTACAGTGTATTTTGAGAATGTCTGTCTTTTACTGACACATGTCTAGGACTGAGCCTTAGCCTTCTTCCTTATTTCTACCTATTTTCTATGGAAAAAAAACATCTATGGAAATATTCCTATTGATGGAAGAAATAAGTGAGCCCCTCCTCCTTACTCCTCACAGAAATTCATCATTTCAAGGGATCCTCCAGGTAGAGCATTGTTCCATCATCCCAGCTGCTGTATTTCACTCCCCCATCTGAGAGGCAGCTGAGAAGAGATGTGCATTCATCACAGATGAGCATAACCATCATCCTAGTGCAATAGTGAGGGATGCTGGGGAGCACAATGCACAGCCCAGCCTTTGAAATGCAATGAAGAAAGGCTGCAGTTGAAAAGCGTGTGTTAAACCCTTGGAACCTCTTTGTCCTCACCATATTTCAGGAGATATTCAAAAAAGTTTATCTGAATAAGAACCAATTCTCTGTGGGTCTGAGGAAGTATTGTAAATATGATCTTGAGAAATGGAATGAGGAGACAGGCTAATTAATAAGGTAATTATTACTTGAAAAATGATAACGCTTATCTTCACCTCCATGAAGCACTCCTGGCTACGAGATGACTTGGGATCTAGTGGAACTTGGGCTTGCATTCTTTGCCATTTTTATAATATTACCTAAATGCTTCTCAGAAGAGGGCTGAAAGCTGTGCTAATGGCACTTTAGACTATCAGGGTTTGTTAGCTGGTGCCAGAGAGGTCTCCTTGTCATAACGTTTTAGCCACTATCATGTTACCCTCTTGCTTTGCATTGTCCTCTCCCTAGGGAAAGTGGTTTTGGGTCAGTGGGAGTCTGGAACCCCCATCCCTTGTCTCTCCAGCAAGGAATTGAAGGCACTCCTGCCAAATGTGCAACGCAGAGGAGCAAGTGCCCAGGACAGAACAGGGAATTGTGTTCAGCTGCATTTGAAATGTTGAACTACTCCAGGCCTAAGTTCCCAGCTTTTCTGACTGCAGCATTTCTAGGCTTGCTCTTCACTCAGAATAACCAGCTTGGCTTGGCCTTATCTGTTTAAACAGCTCGAATGGGCTCATATAGGGTGAGGGTTTTTTTAAGAATTTTGGTTTTGGGGCCTTTCTTAGTTCCGTGAATTTCCTTCAGTCACACCTGAGCACCGTTTAGCTCTCTGTCTCACCAGGCTAACTTGACAGTTAGCAACCAAAAAAATGAGATGCCAAAATTTAGCGGGCAGATGAAAAGCAGCATTGTAAAAATAGCTGTGCCTTCGCAGAACAAAGAAGAAAGAACATTTCTATGGAGTGCTAAAAATTACTTCTGTAAAGTTTATTTGCTCCCTGCTCTCACCTTCATACCTTGTCCCAGAGTCTTGCTGACTGCACTGACTCATGCGGACTCAGTCAGAAGTTCTGAGGCACAACAATTTGAAAAATGGCACTTTCTTTGTAGAAGAACATAAATGGTATTCATCCATTACTGATTAACAGTTAGTAGCAGCTACTTAACAGTGCTGCAATTTCTGTGTTTGAAAGCGGGCAAAATGACCTGTAAAGTCAGTTCTGGATACAAAAGGCTGGTTATCACCTAAGCTCTCATGTTGGTTCTCTTGCCTGTGACCTGGTGATAAGGCAGGGTGAACAGATAAATGAGCAGGGCTGGGAAAGGCTATGTTTTTACAAAGAAGTGGTAGAAAAGTATTCAGATCTTTTTTTCTTTTCGCTGAAGCATTTCTAAGTAGCAACAAAAGAGACTCGCTCAAGCTGTGGCTTGTCATCTTGATTGCTGTAGGCTGGTTCTATCTCCAAGTCATTTGACTGGGCTCCTCTCCCTCTCATCTACAGTCTGACTATAGTGCTTTCCCCCTCACTTATAAAGGGTGTTGTAAAGCTTAATTAGTACAAAGCCCTTTGAGCAGAGAATAAATTAGAGCAATGGTGGATGTCTCCCTCCTCTGATTTCAGGGTTGAGGCTGATACAAAGCATTGCCCTTAGTGAGCTGGTGCTACTCGGTGCTGTAAGACCCCAGGCTCTGAGCTACAAGTTCATTTAAGGAGTTTTCCTTTAAAAATATACAAGGCTCAAAAAATTCACCTTCCAAATTTTTTAAAAGGGCCTTCAATTCTTTTATACCTTGAGAGGGCGCAAGGTAGAAGATGCTGCACATGTCTTCTCAGGAGGTACTTTTACTGGTAAACTTTAGAAAATAAGGAACTTGGTAAAAGTTTCAAGTTTAAAGGGCAATATTCAGCCAAAATAAAGCATTCCACAATGCACTGACACATATGCTATCCCATATGCTAACCCATACAACTTAGCAAAATCCAACCCATCCAGTTTTAAGTTACCCAAAATAATAAGAAAGGAAATTAGGAAAAGAAGAAATAGAGAAAGAGAGAGAAAAAGAGAGAATTCTAGCATCATTATAGATCTAGGTACCAGGAGTCCAGAATATTCCAGAATCCTAATTCTGCTGCTTTTATTTCCTTTGGCCCCTCTGTGGCCACACTCTGTGGGACTTTTGGTGTGCCAACCAGTCTGGGACTGGGTCAGGGGTTCAGGGTATGGTGTGGGGCAGTGCTCCCACTGCCAGTGACTGACAGCTGCTCCAGGGCTGTCCAAGGAGGCTCCAAGGGGCTGGGGTGTCGGATAGGGCATCACTTCACCTTCATGAAATTTGACCTGTCCCTTCCCCTCTCTTCCCCCTGCCAAAGCCCCCAACTTTAGTTGGTCTGAGCCAATAATTAATGTAATAATCCAGTGTCTCACATGTGCCACATAAAAGCACAGGCTACTCTCAGAGGAACCTCCTTGTGGTGGATAGGAGTTTCAAATGCATCTAGCACTGGCTCGGCTCCATTTCCCCTGAGTGCAACTGTAAATGTTGCATTGGTAGAAAAGCACAGAAGTAGGGCACATACTGGATCCAGTTGGACAGTAAGAAAAATCCTGTAAGTAAGAGATTTTCTGAGGGGCACCCTTATCAAAAATCCCTTATCTCATGGTAGGAAGTCACTAGATGTATTTTCATTAAAACCTCAAATAAATAAATCAATGCTTTATTTTCACAAGGTTAAATAAAACCTGTGAAAAAAATCTGTGGGCACCTTGCCATTCAAAGCACATTCTGAAATTTCACCCTCACATAATTCAACAAAACAGCAGTCATAGGATCAAGGTTTTTTTATACATCATTGTATAATAAAGTCAGTGGAAAATGGATGTGAAAATTTGGGCTGATAGTTCCTGCTGGTGAATGATATAGAAAATACCTTAAGAGGTACTAAAAGAAAGCAAGCAGAATAATGGAGAAGATGCTGGTGCCTCTGCATAAATGTCACAGATGGGAGCTGAAAGAAATTCTTTCATGTAAATCAGGAATAATTCCCATAGATCATTAGTACTACATAGGTAAATACCACTGAGAAATCAGAAACAGGGCCAGGATATGGATAAGAAGTAAGAGCAAGCAGATAAACATAAAAAGGTGCACATTTTTGGCTGGCTGTGCTAATGTGTTCTAATTAATAGCAGTAATAGGATTTGCACAGCTAAATCCCTGCACATCACACTGAAAATTTACTCATGATGCCTACCTGTAAGGAGATGTGTGTGGGAAGAGGGAAGAAAGGGAGAGAAAGTAGGAAAATCATAACGTGACATTTCACCCTACTCTTTTGGAGGAATCACCTCATAATTACTGAGTAAGATTGGCAACTCTCTTTACTGTTAGATTTTCTGGAGAGGGCTCTCTTTCTTTCTTTTTTCTTTCTATGGGTGGGATAGCAGTGAAGGTGAAGTGAAGGATTAGTCTGGATAAACAATGAAACCTCAGTCTGGATGGTTTAAAACTCAGGATAATCCTAGCAAGTTGGAAGCTCTGCAGTGAGGTAGTTTGAAATGTAAATGTGACATTCTCCTCGGTAAATTAACAAGACATGACTGCAGGCTCTCCTTGTTCCTACAGTCACATTCAAAGAGTCACTCGTTCTCTCTCTTCTTATCTAATACTATGACAATAGACAGTCACCAGGAGCCTGCTTCAAATAAATATAAAATCAAGCCTTTACCATACCCAGAAGTGACATATGCACTGAATTATCTTTTATTCATTTTACATAGAATTTTGTTGCTATAAACACCATATAACAGGATGCAGCTGGGATGCCAGTGCCTCTCCCCCAAGCTCTTAACACCAATTTCTTGCATGCTTCCAAATAAAAATGGGCAGGCATTATCTAATTCATGACTATGAAGCAAAAGTTTAAATGTTATTATATAACTGCCTAAACGGAGATGATTGATCATGTTTTATTCCTCAACATATTTAAAGGCTTTTTTTGAAATTATTATTCTGTTTGATAAAAAATTTGAAAAAATGCCTTCACCTAATATAAAAATGCCCTGACAATAACAGTCATAAGCAATCATGTCAGATGACATGATATGACATCTATACAATACAACTACTGCTAGTTCCATCTGCCCAGAATGCAGAGGCACATTCCCCTGTTCAAATAGAAATATATGATAGCATTTAAAGTATTATTGTAACATCTTTATTGCTTCCTGTGTTCTCATGAGAGATCTTATAATGGGAGTACTGTGAAGATGGCTCTTGCCATGTGTTTTGTCTCAGTCTTAGGGCTGTTTAGTGCACACTTGTCTGTGGTCCCTCAAGGAGGGTCATCAGGGAATAGCTGGCATACACTTATCACAACCTGTCTCTACTCAATGCATTTTTGACTTCAACATGATTTTTAGCCTCTTTTCAGCCTCCAATTCACTGTTAAATTCTTGGGAGAGGTGCCAGAGTATGAACACCTAGATTTCACAGCCAGCAATTCTCAGTGCTAAGACTTTATTCTTCAGAAGGGTTGCAGGGCACTTCTTTCATTACTAAGTGTATAGGCAGTGGTAGAAGGATTTCCTTTGTGAACTTTATCAATACCTCCATAATAGTGATATCTCAGCATTTCAGAGGCAAAATACATTTTAATAGAATATTTTGAGAATATCTTTTTCTCTGTTGCTTATAGCCTGCTAGCTGTCTAGAGGAAGTTTCTAGCCAAGTTTGCTTCATTATCTTAGACAACCATGCAGACATTGCCTGAGTAAACCCTCCTTTAAACCTGTGACATAGTGGTGCACTATATGCTCAAGCTTGGACATCCTCATCAGAAAGAAATGCTGATCTTTGCAAAGCTCTAATTAGTATTATTATGCTTGTACATATCTGCAGTAAGGAGATAGCTGTTTTCTGCCTGTGGCATTGGTATTACTTTTCACATGTATTTCAAAAATATGACAGAGATCAAGGTGTCTGAAAATAAACTCTCAGAAAGAAATCATTACCAATGCTTTAGCGCTCTCATTAATCTCTGAAAGCTAGATTGCTCCATAACAGAAGCTGGCCAGTTATCAACAGCAATCCTTTCCCAGAGGGTTTCATGTAACTTAAGCCTTGCCCATATGCTAAAATAGCTTCAATTAAATATTACTTTGTGCTTGCATAAACTCTCATATGTCTGAGCAGAGATTTTTTTTTCCATGAAGATTATATGGGCTTCCATCATAGTCATTGCTCCATTTCAAAAGTGAAATTTGGTTTCTGTATTGTAAGCAAGCAATACAACAGTACAAGCTGTCAAATGGTTGCTAAACTTTAAGCTTTCTAAAGCTAAACTTTAAGCTTTTGCTAAACTGATGGGCAAACTTGGACATTCTCAGCAACAGCATCAGTGCTATAATAAAGGCAAAATACTTTATTTATAATAAATATACTTTGTTTATAATATACTTTATTTATAATAATGGCAATATACTTTATTCAAGCAATAAAGGTCCTCAAACAATAAAGGATCACAAACATCCCTAAGAAATTTCAGCAAAACCTGACACTTCTGTGGTAATTCAGGTAGCAATGCCCATCTCCAAAAGGATTTTCAAAGATTCCTTAATGCAGCACTTTTGCCATCAGCAGGATCGTTGGTGTTTTCTTGCAACAAAGAGTATCATTACTCTGTAAAACATAACTTCTGCGTTTCTGGATACTTTTTTTCTCATTGTTTTTGTGCAAAACAGGTTATGTCCAGAAAGAAGATTTGAAAACGTCCAGTTTCAACAGATCCCTGGTAATACTGGCATTCTCAGTCCTGCAAAAGGGATGAAGACACCTCAGATAGAAGCAAGACCATGGTGACTCTGTGCTAACAGAGCCAGCCACATCTGCAGTACAGCAGCTAACAACAACATATACCATTTGGTGCCAGCTGGAGGACAAATGCTTTAGAAATAAATGTAATCTCATTTCCTGGCCTGGTTGGGTGAGGTAACAAAATTGAATCCAGTTAAAAAATTAATCGTAAACCCTGTATTACCAGAGAGTTAGTCATAGAGTTTCAGTGTTGCAAATGAGATAGTAAATGAAGGATAGTGTTTTATGACCTGATCAAATGCCATTTAAAATTCCCTTGATCTTTCCTCAAAGGGAAGACATGAGTTTCTGTATTTATGTCCTTGTCAAAATAACAAGAGTGCTGGAGATGTGCAGCAGTTCTACTGTTTAAACAGGACATCATGATTCACAGCTTTGAGAGTCTCTTTCAAGTTCCACAGTGGCTTATTTGGTAAGTCATTCTGAAGCAGACCTGCATGCGCCTGGGTGTCTCAACCGTGAAGTTGCTGTAAGGGAGAGCTTGACTCTCATTGTTTCTGCAGAGTTTTCAGCAGCTGAGTAACCCTGCTCTTTCTAGGTAAGTCTACTCAGCCCAGCATTGTCCCAAGTGAATGAACTCTGCTGATGAACCTGTCTTTTTGTCTCATTCATGTGATGCTTGGCTATGGCCAGTAACACTTCTGATTCCTACAGCACACACAGACCCTCTGTGCCATGCTTTACCTGGCTTTTACAGTACTGACAATGCCACAGAGGCCATATGCTGTGAAGCTGAACTAATGCGCGTTTGTAAAAATAATCCTTTGAGATCTGAAGAGAGAAAGAGCTTATAGAAATGCAAAGCAGAATAGCCTGGCACTAGCCACTTTTGTTAATAGTTCCATGATTGATTTCAAACATAGCAGTTTTAATTCATGATTGAAATTTGCCCTTGTGTTTGACAGGAAATGGGCAACATCAGAGACAGCACTGAAGTGACTATATGCACTTACTACTAGAACATTCAGGTTGACAAGTTGTTTTAGAATTCAAAAAGAATTTTTAATGCGATGTCCTAGCACAGCAGTCAATTCATATATACCAGCTTCTGATCTGCAAGATAAAAATCCTGATTAACTATGATGCAAGAATGCTTTAAAGTAGAACCCTTTGATTTCCATATTTTCTGACAGACATAAACTAGTTATTGAATAACATTTGCATGATTTGTCTGTCTTATATCCTTAATCAAATTAAAAGATTTAAAGGAAAATGTATTATTTATAATGCTTTTATGTAAGAGGATTTCATGTTCCCCTGTTGAGTATTTATTTATTTTAAGTACAGCTATTTTGACAAAAGTTGATACTGTCCAAAACCTGAAAAAAAGGGGGGAAATATAGTCAGGAGTACTTAATATCATCTCTTTGACACTGTTGGAATATATGAACAGCAGCAAGAAGAGTCTTCTGAGGATCTACATTTGAACAGATTGCATCCTTTCCAATCTTTTTCCTCTCATGTGTTGCTATGCTGCACCTGAAAGCTTTTTGCTTACCCCACACCGCACAGAAGTGACAACTGACCAGTGGTGCAGCTAATTTTCACTTGCAGTTTTGGACACTCTGATCAAATGATGACATTAAAACCAGAATAACATATTGCCAGTGGGATAACAAATATTAAAAATATCAGAATCAAATGAAAAAAGGTTCTAAGTAGAAGAGGACTTTCAAAGAAATATGCTAGTCCTCAAGCACTGTGTAAATGGTGATATTGCAAAAGTAGGAACAAATCTATTTTGTCCTTAGAAGGATGCTACTAATTATAAAATTAGAAATTTATTAGCTTTGATCCACAAGATCATTGATTAGCCTCTCTTATTCACACTGCAAATCATACCTCCTTGCATGCCTGGATGGACTTACATCCAGGTTTCTTAATTTATTTTTTCATAAATTGCTATCTGACATTCATTCCTATACTATATATCAAACAATACCTAAAATGATTTACAAATCTCATAAAATAAAATGTCTCTTTTCATTGACTTGTGCAGAACTTTAATACTGATATACTTCATTCAATTTGCCTTGGTTTGATCTTTTTCCCTCTCCTGTCTCCCTTGATGCTTAAAGACTAAATGACAGATTTAGTGTTCATTGAGCAAAATGATTTGATTTGACATCAATGTTCCAATAAACATAACATTGTCATTGTATTTTCCTTTGGACAACTGAAAAGAAAGATACTTAAACTTATTGTCACTTCAGTGACTTTGAGATAAGGAGAACACTTGAAGCAGTTAGGACTCTATGAAGAGCAAGGACAAATGAGAACATAAGTGTGTTCAAAATACAAAGGAGATCACCTACACTGCAGCACTACACATAAGCCAGGCTCTGTAGTGCTCAGACGTGATAAGACCAGACAACTTTCTTAACGGCTGTCACAGGGGATACTTTGTACGATTTCCTTCATGGCATGATGGCCTCCTAGGAGGGCCAGGTCTCACAGTGGAAGGTGTGCTGAGAGCTATCAGATTGGTTGCAGAGCCCAAATCAGATATATGCCCCTGCTTTCCCCTTGAATCCTTATTAGATGTAATACTAGCAAAAGCACCAAGAACCTGCCATTGAAATTATAATCTATCACACTGAGAATGACCTAAGCACTTGGAAAGCTGTGCCAACTCTCGAGGATGATCTGATCCATGCCATATACCATAATCCAGCATTCTAAACATGAAAGCCATTTTTAATGTTTATTTCAACAGGATTAAGCATGGGACTATCCACATTTGGATATGCCAGTATTTGTCCCTAGCAATGTGTATGCCAAATGCATAAGGACATAAGGAAGACAGATCCAACTGCAAAGAAAAACTATAAAAAAAACATTGCTAGCCCTGCTACACTGCAGAGAAAACAGAAAATTTGAGTCCAGCCATTTTACGACATCTCCTCCTATCAAAGCTACAGCAGTATCCAAGGAGAGTGTTTCCCTGGACTGGAAACTGCTATACTTCAGTTGGATTCCCTGTTTCTGTCACTTTGTGATCCTGTGGAAAAGCTGGGGAGGGGAACTAGTCAGTAACCTCAGCTCACAGAAGCAGCAACAGACATGATCAAAACAAGGGACTTTGGATAATCCAAGGCCTTTCTGGAATTCTGACTGGATTTTTCCTGGTGATGTTCAGATCAATACTCCAGTGATCTACCTCTTTGCATTTATTCCATAGCTCTTCGTCTTAGCCTATCACCTTGGTTTTTTTTCCCTCCGTGTCCCGTCACGTCCTTTTTATGATATTAGAAAGAAAGTAGTCTCTTCCCTTTCATATGAAATGAAAGAAAATGAATCTTTGCTTTGTTAATTAGTCATTGTGTTTGTATATCATATGTCTCTTTCACACTTCTTTGTGCAGGAGAAGTCTATTTTTCAATACTAAGATTCACTATTGGAGAAAAAAATTCCTGAAGGACCAGAGATATGTGGCAACAGGAGGAGAAACAGCCTCTGAGATTTAACAGTGCCAATGCACAGGTTACCATAGGGCCCATGATCAGATGGCCAGCGCTGAGACCTCCTTGCCCCACTGGGCCCAACCTGTCCCAGTGCATATGCAAAAAGAGAGAAACCTCTTATCTTGACACACAGCCCCAAGCACCATTTTTTTGCACATATTTGAGGACAATGGAATAGTTCTGAGACAAAATGACTTTTAATTGGAGAAATTCGTCTGCTCTGGGAAGAATAGTCTGCACTGCAAGAATGGCAAAGTTTTTCTACTGAAGTGATGACAGTCTATTTTACCATGAAGCAATCCCTAAATAGATCTTCAAACATGACTCCAACTGATTTACATGAAGACAGTTCTGTGAAACTGACTCAGAGTTCTTCCAATTAAACAGATTCATGAAGAATTTGCATCAAGACACTTTTGTGAAGAAAAACTGAACTGAAATGAACAAGCAATAGCTTCAGGCCTAAAACGATGAGCACTGGGTGAAAGACTCAGAAGACTGCAGGATACATGCGGCTTTGACCATGCTTGACTGTGTCTTTGGTTAAGTTACTTCCCTCTTCTTGGTCCCCCTGACATTTTTCTTTAACAGTGCTTTTAGTTTCTGGTCTGAAAGTTTTCACTAAATGCTGGTTGGTTACTCTTCAAGTCTATGTATTTTGAAATTTCCATTTCAAAACCAGATCACAGAATCACAGAATGTGCTGAGTTGGAAGAGACTCAAAAAGATTCTTGAGTCCAACTCAGCCCTGCACAAGATATCCCCAAGAGTCACATCATGAACCCAAGAGTATCTTTCAAATGCTTCTTGAACTCTGTCAGGCTTGGTGCTGGGACCACTTCCCTGGGGAGCCTGTTCCAGTGCCCAGTCACCCTCTGAGTGAAGAACCTTTTTCTAATATCCAACCTGAATCTTCCCTGACACAATTTCATGCCATTCCCTCAGGTCCTGTTGCTGGTCACCACAGAGAAGAGATCAGTGCCTGCTCCTCCTCTTCCCCTCACAAAGAAGTTGTAACTACAACGAGGTCTCCCCTCACTCTCTTCTCCAGGTTCAACAGACCAGGTGACCTCAGCTGCTTCTCATAAGGCCTCCCCTCAAGGCCCTTCATCGTCTCCATTGTGCTCCTTTGGACTCTCTCCAATAGCTTAATATCTTTCTTATGCTGTGGTACCCAAAACTGCACACAATACTCAAGGTGAGTTAAATTCAAATTGCCATCAACCAGGATCCCAAGACCTCTTTCCAGTGAAGTGCTTTCCTGCATCTCATTCCTCAGTCTGCATAAACATCCAGGGTTGCCCCATCCTGTTACACTCTGGATTAAGCTGTAAACTGTCCAGAGTGATTACATTTTTATTTAAGACTTTTTAAAAGCCTCTTGGTTCATTATAACCTCTAATTAGCGTCCAGAGAAAGAGTCACACACTCTTGTCTAAGAGAAATTCTTTTTAATTTAGTGAGAAAAAGTAGATATTTTGGTAAAAGGTTTTTACAGGACTAAAATACAACCAAGAAAAAAAAAGCATTTAATTAAAACATTCAGCATAAAGACCCATTCCACAGGAAACACTCACTAAAAAAATCCATATACCAGCTTTAGTGAAACACAATTCATTGTTTTTAAGTTACCCACAAGAGAAGGAAAAGAGTAAAACAAGAAAAGAGATTAAAAGGGGTAAAGAAAGAGAGAAGAAGGAAAGAAGGAAAGAAGGAGAGAGAGGAAAGGAAAAAATGGTTACTGACAAGATTTGATGGTTCGCATGGTGCCATCTGGAGAGGGAGAAGAGAGAGGGGAGAGGGGAGAGAGAAGAGAGAGAGAGAGAGAGAGTGAGTGGTGTGGGCAGGCTACCAGGCAGGTCTTCCTTGAGTGACAGCCCGGCTGCAGGACCTGCAGCTCTGCCATGTGCCCCTCAGCACAGGCCTGATGTGCAGCCCTTCCCACGTTCCTGCAGGTCCAGGCCCAGCCCTTCCCCACATGCACACACACACAGTGAGTTAGTTCCAATCCATATCAATAATTCAGTGAGATTCGGATCTGGGATCTTACACATCCCAGGTGCAGAATCCAGCACTTGCCCTTGCTGAACTTGATGTGGTTGGTGATTGCCCAGTCCTCCACTTTGTCAAGGCCACCCTTGGAGGGAGTCAACACCTCCTTCGACTTTTGTATTGTCTGCAAACTTGCTGAGTATCCCTTCCAGTCCTGCATCCAAGTCATTTATGAATATGCTGAAAAGCACAGGGCCCAAGATGGTGTCCTGTGGAACCCCACTACTGATAGGTCACCAGTGTTACCTGATGTTACCCCACTCACTATCACCCTCTGTGCTCAACCCATGAGCCAATTGCTTACCCACCAGATGATGTGCTTATCCAGCTGTATGTGTTAGGCTTTCAATAATGGTCAATGATTGATTTATCAGTAAATTAAGAGTTTTATAGTGCGTGTAATGGCGTTATACATAAAAATAATTCCCATGAGAGGACATTTCTTCCTGGCTCAAGCTGGTGATCGGCTTATGCTTTGAAGCATGTGGGCTGATAGACCTTTCAATTTTATCCTACCGACTGTAACTCCAGAAGGTTTTTTTACAGTATTCATATGTGTCTAATCCTTTTTTAGAATCTTTCTAAGCTAGTTTGCCTCAATAATTCACTTTGCATTTGCTCAGGTTCTGATATAGGTGAAGATTTATAATATTCAGGACTGGTTCCAAAGCTCAGCTTCTTGGTTCTTCAAAATTCACAAAGAGCCTTGCCTCAAGGTTATTAGTCATGGCTTCTTGGAAAATGTTGTGATTATACAGAATAAAATGAGAACATTAAACAGCATCCCAAGTTTAGCAGTATGCTTACTGTATAATGCAGTGGCTTGTTTACAAGGTACAACAAATGAACACACGTCTATTAACAAAAATTAATGATGAAAAATTGCTGTAATTTCTACTTGCTTGAAAGATACCTCTTGTAAATAAATTTCGTTAACAGTAGCTTACTGATTTGCTTTATCTTTCAAACAAAACAATGAACAACATTAATGAATTCAATTCAGTAACATTAAGATTGTGGTACAAGAAGCAATAGAAACGTGTGGGCTGTTATGGGGATGGATGTAAGCAAACTTACACCATAGGAGCTTTTTATGCTAGAATTTGTGTAGATATTGCACCTTCATTTCTGAGGTTTGTAATTGCAGTGGCATAGTAGAAATGGCTTAGTGAGACACAAGCTATTCGTCTACTCTGCTGAGGAATCTATAAAGCACTTTTTGTGTTGTCTTCAGGAAATTCAAGCCTTATTCTAGAGCCTGGTCTGGACTACATCAGGAAATTCTGCAACACAGAGCAAGACAGAGAAAAAGCGTGCAAAAATTTTGAAGGATAACTCCTTTAGGGTTTGAGAACTTATGTGGTAGTGTTTTACTTAACCTCCTCTGCCTTCTCTCTTGTGTACACATACAAATGTCAAGTCACTGTGCTGTTAAGAAGAAAAGCCTCTTTGCAATCTAGTTATTTCCTATTATTCTATTCTAGTAGGA